>NW_027413878.1:0-2500 GCF_048773025.1 Camelus bactrianus | reverse complement strand
CCCCGGCACCACCGCGACGCACCCGGGCACGCGCCCCGGAGAACGCTTGCGGCGCGAGGAGGGGCTCCCGGTGGGAACGCGGCGGCCGCGGCCGCGGCCACGCGCGAGCTCCCCCCTCCCCGTTTTCTCCCTTCCCTTTCGCGGGCGGCACCTCCCGGGCCTCGACGCCGCCTGCCGCCTTCCGCCTGCCGCCGCCCGCCCCCGCACCCTCCCGGGCGCGGGGGCGGGACCGGCCGGAGGAGGGACAGACGGCGCGACGGCAGAGGCGCCGTGTCTGCACTTAGGGGGACGGAGGGCACCGCGGCCCTGCGAGGAAACCCCCAGCCGCGCGACCCCGCGGGCACACACCCGGGGGGGCGCGATTGATCGTCAAGCGACGCTCAGACAGGCGTAGCCCCGGGAGGAACCCGGGGCCGCAAGTGCGTTCGAAGTGTCGATGATCAATGTGTCCTGCAATTCACATTAATTCTCGCAGCTAGCTGCGTTCTTCATCGACGCACGAGCCGAGTGATCCACCGCTAAGAGTCGTACGAGAAGTTTCTTCTGCCTTCGGTTCTGTGGCACGGCACGTCTCCCGCCCCCACCCACCCCGGGAGGGTGAGAGGGGGGGGGTCGCCTCGGGCCGGCCGAGTCAGAGAGAAATCAGACCGGAGGGGTCGGGAAGGTTTCACAACGGGGCGCAGCCGGCACCGACACCGCGCGTGCCGGCTCGGACACCCCACAGGCGCCCGGGGGTTCCCGCCTCCCGCGGGGACGCGCCACCACGCGGCCACCGGCCGTCCGACGGGCCCGCCGGGTGAGGCCCCACCCGACGGACACGGCGGCGGCGGCGGCGGTCAGCGACGCGGCGCGGCGCGGCGCCCCGGCCCGGTGGAGGCGGAGTCCGTGGGACGAGGGACGGACCTCCCACGTCCCCACGGGCCCGACCGCCCCGACCCCAAGGCGGACGGGCGACTCCCCCGAGGGTCTTTAAACCTCCGCGCCGGGACGCGCTAGGTACCTGGAGAGGGCGAGGCGGGCGAGGCGGGGACGGCACGGACCCCCCCCACCAGCCCCAACCGCCGGCCACCGCGCCCCGACGCCGACCACCACACCCCAGCCACGGCCGGGGGTCCTCGCCGCCGCGGGCCCTCGACACGGGGCCACACCGGGCACCGGCCGGCCACCGCCCACGCCACCGAGTCCCACACGCCAACGCGTGCCGACGGCATCCTAAGCCCACTCCCCACGAGGCCGGGCGGAGAGGGCCCTCCCCCCGCGTCCCGACGACAGACCACCCTCCTTCCCACCTCCACACCCCCAACCCCCCAAGGCCCGGCAGGACCCCCAACCCGCACCCGCGTTCCCGGGGTCCCCCTTCTCGCCACGGGGGACGAGGGGGGGCCCACGACGGGACGCGGGCCACAAGCGGGCAGGGCGCCTCGGGCGCGTGGGGCGGGAACCGGGAGGCGAGGGGAGAGAGCCGGCCGGACGGGGAGAAGAGGCCCGAAGCTCGCTCGCTCGGGTGGGGGGAAAAGGCGAGAGGAGAGGCACGTGGCAAGGCGGGGCGGCGGGATCGGAGGAGCAAGAGGGCCCGACGACCGGCCCGGGGGAACCGGGTCCAGGGCGAGCAGCGGGAGGCGGCCACGGCCGGGAGGAGCGGCCGGCGCCGGAAAGACGAGGGCGCGGCGTGGGGAGGGGAGGGGGGCGGGCACGGCCCACAGAGCCCTCGGACCCGCCTCTCGGGAAGTGGCGGGGAGATCGGGCGGGAAGAGAGAGAGAGGGAGGGAGAGAGACACGGACGCCGGAGGCGCCGCGGACAGACGGCCGTCCGGCCGAGACCACGGGTGGGGGCGCGCGGTGCCCAGGAGGAGGAGGGGGGGGGACGGCGGGACGCGGGCGGGGGCGGGGGAAGGGAGGCGAACGAGAGCCGCCCCACAACCCCGTCCCTTTCACGCCAACCCGCCTGTTTCCCTCTCCCTCCCCTCCGGGACGACCGCCGGCCCGGCCCGGGCCCGGCCCGGCCCGGCCGCGTCACACCTCCGGACGCCCTCTCCTCCCTCAATCCCTCCCCCTCCCGTCCGACGGTCCCGCGCCGCACGGGGGGGGAAAGCTCGCGAGCAAGCGGGCGGGCGGGCGGGCGGGCGGAGGCGTCGGCGAGGCGCCCTCGCTTCGCTTCGCGCCGCTCTGCTGCTGCTGCTGCGCGCGCGTTAATGATCCTTCCGCAGGTTCACCTACGGAAACCTTGTTACGACTTTTACTTCCTCTAGATAGTCAAGTTCGACCGTCTTCTCAGCGCTCCGCCAGGGCCGTGGGCCGACCCCGGCGGGGCCGATCCGAGGGCCTCACTAAACCATCCAATCGGTAGTAGCGACGGGCGGTGTGTACAAAGGGCAGGGACTTAATCAACGCAAGCTTATGACCCGCACTTACTGGGAATTCCTCGTTCATGGGGAATAATTGCAATCCCCGATCCCCATCACGAATGGGGTTCAACGGGTTACCCGCGCCTGCCGGCGTA
>NW_027413877.1:0-31847 GCF_048773025.1 Camelus bactrianus | reverse complement strand
TCATTTTATACTAAATTCTTATGTCTTCAGGTCCCTTCTTGAACTTCGTGTTCTACTATATATTTTCACATGTAGTACGAGTGGTTCTTTCACAACATGGCTATTTATTGCCATAATTCTCCTGAGTATCTCTGCTTGTTTATTTTCCCTTATTAACAATGGAAAGTAACAAGAGCATTCAAAAGCCTTTTAGGGGAGGAGGGTATAGCTCAAATGGTAGAGCCCATGCTCAGCATGCATGAGATCCTGAGTTCAATCCCCAGTAACTCCTCTAAAAAAAATAAGCACCAATAACCTTTTGGATTTTCTTTGGGATTAGAATGGATTGATTAAGTGATAAAGAATTGGTATGTTCATGAGGCTAAGTCTGTTTGTTTGGGAATGTGGTACATCTTGATTCTTGTTTAAGTCTACTTTTCCATCCTAGAGGAATTAAAAAATTTTCCTCCTGTAGATTTTTATGTGTATTTACATTATCCTAACCATGTAATCTTTTATTATTGATACTTTACAATCCTGTAAATTTTATTTCTAACTGGATTCATGGAATTATGTAAATATTGGTAAAGCCCTTGATTGTCAAGAATTTTGTTAATTTTCTCAGTTTCAGTGAATGGTGTATTTTCCATATTCTAATCAGCCCTTTGAAAGGTTAAAACTTTGTGAAACATACCCCTCTGAGTGTTGGATTTTTGAGCACTGTGTTGGTAAAGCTGGGGAGAAAGAAATTAAAAATCAATGTCTCTGAAATGTTTTCCCTCTGGTGTGCACTCTTGTAAATAATTCAAATGTCAAATTTTTAAAAACATTTTATTATAGGGATACTGAAACCCTTGAATTTCCCATTTTTTACATACTTCTAAGAGTCTAACATTTTTAAAGTTAATATTGAGTGGAGAGGATGCTGAAACTTCCCCATGTATTAATCCAGTGACTAGGTCCTGACCCACACAAATTCGTGGTCCCTACCCAAGGCTGTGAGCAAGGTGGTCTAGCTGTGCCCTTTTGACCAAAGTTGACACCAGGACCTACAAAGACCACCTGCCTGAGGTCCCAGGTGTCTTCCCAAACAGGAAGAGCATGAAATCAACTGGAAACAAGGAATTAGGGGCTCAATTGATTATTATTGACAAGAAGTATGGATAACAGACTGTGATCCAATGATTCCAGAAAAGGATGAATATCTTAATAATAAATGTATAATGAAAGGGTATAGACATCCTTCCTAATACATAACAAGATGGGCTTAAGAACCTTTGGAGACTAAGAACCAGACATTATTAAAAGGATCAAAACAAAACAACTGTAATATACTTGTATTACCCTTACTTTTTATTGCCTAGTAAAAGGGATAAACATTTCTATTGAAACAAAAGGTTATCATATTGGTGATTTTCTTCTTGAAAGACTTCCATTTATATTATGATACACAGACCCTTCATTAGTGACTGAAAATAAAAATACAGCCATGAAATGTTTTTTAAAAGGAAACGCTAGACCTGGCATTGCCTTAATAAGGATAGGGCTTTTTACACTAATTTAGAGCTATTTATTTTTAATTTCTGGCACTGTGTTAACAGTGGTAAACAGAGTTGACCTTCCACCAACACTAGTTTCCTTTGGTGTCCTGGATATGGAATCCACCTCCTCTAGATGGATCTGTGTGTACAACCATTAGGCTGGCCTCTCTGACTCTAGAGAATGTAGCTCCCCTGGCCCTAGTAAGGAGAGGCTAGGACTCTGTGCCCACATTCAATGTGTCTCTTGATGTCTCTTGCCCAGCTCCAGTGCTAAAGACACAGTCAAGGATAGGCTTAGGTCCACTGCAAGGTGCCTGGATGAGGAGCCCTTGCTCTTCTGGTCACGAAGGCAGACTATGAGGACCCAACAGGATGAGGCTCTGCTCTCTAGAACATTAGATGTGGGTGTGCTCCCCTAAAGTGGCCAAGATGGTGAGATGCCATGTTGGAGCCAGGTTGGACATAGGTTGGCATTTTTTCCCTCAGCAAAGTGCAGGAGAGGACTCAGTGGGGGTGGGAGGGCAGGCAATTCTGTACACCCTACACTGTCTCTTCCCCTGGAGTTGATAAGTCAGGACAAGATTCTGGCCCTCCCTCCACACTCCAGGGTCCAGAGCTTGGCCCAGCCAGCAAGGAGTGGGGTATGGGGAGTGTGGGCAGGCCATGGTAAGTCCAGGCAGGGGCACCAGGACAAGGTCCACAGCCCTGTGCCTGGCGGGTTGGGCACAGGAAGCTGAGGCTCGGGCTCCTGCTAGCCACCACATCTGGGCTAGATTGGTAAAAGCCACTCTGAGGGAACCCCAGTCAGGGGCTTTGGGCATTTGGGTGCGTGCCCCCTTCCCCCTGGAGCAGGGGCAGTTTTGGCCTAGGTGGGCCCAGGGCTCTGGAAGCCTCTCTGGGGCAGGATGCACCCCAGCTAGAGCTCAGGTAGGGTAACTGGTGGGCTGTCTGCTTTGGCAGCGGCAGCAGCAGCAGAGGTGGAACCCAAGATGTCCCTCTGTCCAAATCTGGGGTTCAGGTGTGGAGCTTGGCTGCCTAGGGTCAAGGGGGCTTGAGGTGGTTGCTGGAGGGGGTAGGGGGTGGGCCATGGAGTCTAGGGGTGGGGGGTTGGGAGGGTTACTGAGAGCGGAGTCCAGAAGGGACAGGCCCTCAGTGGGATAAGACAGCATGGAAGCAGCAGCAGTTGCTCCCTCTTCCTAGGTCTGGGCCATAGAAGCAATGCCCAACAGAGAGGTGGCAACTGTAGTGCCATCTCAGGGGCTCTCTCAGACCCTGGAGGCTTGACCTGTGTGTGGTCTGGGCTCAAGACCAGGCAGAGAGGTCCGCTAAGGCTGCTGCGTTTACAGACTTCAACTTTCTAGGCCACCTTCTCCAAGAACCTGTGGGTGTCTGCAGGGCCAGGAACAATGGCTCTTGCTTCTGCATCTCAATCCTATGCTTGCTACAGAAGTGGTCATGAATGGCCCAATGTGGAGAGTCAGGACTGTCAGATTGCAGCCACTTGGTTGCAGGACAAGCTGCCTTTCCCCAGCTCCACCAACAATCAAGCATGTCTGCCAATCTAGGGCAGTAGTCCTTGCTGAACTGCTCATGCATTTGTGTTGTGCATTGCTTGTCTAGTCTGTTACACAGTCCATCCTAATTCAATTACAGGCCTCGAGGTCCTAATCCTTTGGCGGTAGTGGGACTTTTAGACGTCACTATGTCCAGGATAGGGGATCAGCTGTGCAGGTTGGCCCTCTAGTTCCAAGGTGGTTTGAGATGTGGAGGTTAGCTGTCCTGTTCCAGTAGGGACTGAGGTGGTTTTAAATGAGTAGATGTTGTAAACGCTATATGGAGGAAGATGATCTTGCAGAGGGACTGTGGCCATTTCTTTTCTGCACTTTATCTTTAAAATGGTTCTTATCACAGTGTAATTAAGGATCAGTTATTTTTGTGCCCATTCATAAAAGCAATACCCGGATTGTCCAAACATATCATCAAAGCCTCACTACAGAAAATTTTATTTGCTATTTTTAAATTAGGAAAAAAACCCAAACTACTCCTTATCAGTCATTAGAAACAAAGCACATTCAGAGTTATATTTATACCTGCAGAATCTTAATCTTATTGTTTAGAAATTAGTAACAATTTTTTCCTCTCTGGAATTTTCCCCTGAAACCTAATTAGTTTGCCTTGAAGAATCTTTTGTCTTATTCCCACCATTTGTCTTATTCCCACCATCTTTCATTAGGTTGAAAATCTACATTAAAATTTTTGTTTTTATTGGAAAAACACCTTAAAATATAATTTACTATATAATAAATTTTTTCTGTATTGGTCAATAGTGTTAAGTATATTCTTGTTATGCTATTAGATCTCCAGAACTTTTCCATGTTGCAAAACTGATCTCTTTACTCTCTAAATAATTCCCTGTTCTCCCTCCCACCAGCCACTGGTACCCACCATTCTTTATTTTTCTATGAATTTGACTACTTACCACTTATCTGTGGAATCCTAAAGCATTTTTTTCTATATGACTAGCTTATTTCACTTGCATTTTTGTCCTCAAGTTTTATACATGTCTTTCCATGTCACAGGACTTCCTTTCTTTTAAGGAAAGAATAAAACTCCATGTTCTGTATATATCTTATTTATCCATCCATCTGAAGACCAACATTTGGGTTGTTTCCACCTCTTCACTATTGTGAATACTGCTGCTATGAAAGTGAGTTTGCAATATCTCTTCAAGACTCTGCTTTCAATTATTTTGGATATATATCTAGAACTTGGATTACCTGGTCATATGGAAGTTCTCTTCAGTTTTTTAAGGATCTGACACACTGTTTTCCATAGTGGTTGTTCCGTTTTCAAATCCTAGCAGCAATGCACAGGGTTTGAATTTCTGTACATTTTCATCAGTGTCATTATCTTGTTTTATTTTGGTAGTAGCTATGTTAATATGTTGGAGGTAATATCTCATTATGGTTTCAATTTGCATTTCTCTAAGTCAAGGTCAAGATGGCAAAGTAGTAGGACCACGAGCTTG
The DNA here is from genome assembly GCF_048773025.1 of Camelus bactrianus. NCBI lineage: Eukaryota > Metazoa > Chordata > Mammalia > Artiodactyla > Camelidae > Camelus > Camelus bactrianus. The sequence continues at coordinate 27,299 of NW_027413877.1, read as the reverse complement.
CCTCTCCTCAAAACTACAGCAAAATCACAACAGACTACTAAGCAACCATCAGAAAAGAGACTGTAACCTAGCAAAAAAGATCCTCTTCAACTGGAAACAAAGAGGGAACCTCAGTGGGATGGTAGGAGGGGCATGCTCGCTATATAATTGGGCCCCATACCCCCTGGGTGGGCAACCCACAAGCTGAAGAATAATTAAGTTGTAGAGGCCCTCCTACAGGAGTGAGAGTTCTGAGCCCCATGTCAGGCTCCCCAGCCCGGGGCTCTGGCATTGGAAGGAGGAGACTCCAGAACATCTGATTTTGAAGGCCAGAGGGGCTTAACTCCACAAGCCCCAAAGGACTGGGGAAAACAGAGACTTCACTCTCTTGGGAAGTGCACACAGAATTTTGCGTGCCCTGGATCCAAGGGCAGAGTCAGTGACTTCATAGGAACCTGGGCCAGGCCTACCTGCTGGTTTTGGAAGATCTCCTGGGGAGGTAGGGGGTGGCTGTGGCTCACCTAGGGGACATAAAACCTGGTGGAGGACATTCCAGGAGTGTTCATCTACATGAGCTTTTCTGGAGGCTGGCATCTCACTTGGATCATTAGTACCAAGACCTAGCCCCACCCAATAGCCTGTAGGCTTAAGTGCTGGAAGCCTCAGGCCAAACAACATACTGGGTGGGTACACAGCCCCACCCATCAGCAGACTTCCTGAGCCACAAATGCCTCTCTAGACACAGCCCTTCCCACCAGAGGTCCAGGACCAAGCTTCACCCAGCAGTGGGCAAGCACTGACTCCTCCTACCAGGAAACCTGCATAAGTATCTAGTCCAGCCTTATCCATAAGGGGGCAGATACCTGAAATAAGAAAACAACAATTCCAAAGCCTCTGGAAGGACTCTACAAACACAGCCCAGACTCTACACTGGGCTGGGCCATGGCCCTTGGGTGACAAGAGAGGAGTGTACTGCTGGGACACATAGGACGTCTCCCACAGAGGGCCACTTCTCCAAGGTCGAGAAACATAACTAACCTACCTAAAAATACAAATAGAAAGTCAGACAACATGAGGTGGCAGAAGACTATCTTCTAGGCCAAGGCACAAGATAAAATCCCAGAAGAAATAAGTGATGAGGAGACAGGCAATCTATCTGAGAAAGAGTTTAGAGTAATGATGGTGAAGATGTTCAGAGAACTCAGGAGTATAGATACACAAAGGGAAGTTTTTAGCAAAGATTTATAAAATATAAAGAATACCCATAGTTGAAGAATACAATTACTGAAATGAATAACAGACTAGAAGGAACCAAGAATAGACTAAACGAGGCAGAAGAATGGATCAGTGAGCTAGAAGACAGAGTAGTGGAATCACTACCAAACAACAGAAAAAAAGAATGAAAAGAAATGAAGATGGTTTAAGAGAACTCTGGGCAACATAAAAGGCACCAACCAATATTCACATTATAGGGGTCCCAGAAAGAGAAGAGAGAGAGAAAGGACCTGAGAAGATGTTCGAAGAGATAATAGCCAAAAAATTCCCTCACTTGGGAAAGGAAACAGTCACCCAAGTCCAGGAAGCACAGAGTTCCACACAGGAGTAACCCAAAGAGGAACACCCCAAGGCACATAGTAATCAAACTGACAAAAATTAAGGATAAGGAGAAAATATTAAAATCAGCAAGAGAAAAGCAACAAATAACACACAAGGGAACTCCCATAAGGTTATGCACAGCTAAAGATACAATCAACAAAATGAAAAGGCAACCTACAGAATGGGAGAAAATGTTTGCAAATGATGCAGCTGACAAGGGGCTAATCTCCAAAGTATATGAATAGTTCATACAGTTTAATATAAAAAAATAACCCAATCAAAAAAAAGGGCAGAAGACCTAAATAGACATCTCTCCAAAGAAGGCATCCAGATGGCCAACAAGCACATGAAAATATGCTCAACATCACTGATTGTTAGAGAAATGCAAATCAAAATTACAAATGAGGTATTGCCTCACACCAGTCAGAATGACCATCATTAAAAAGTCCACAAACGATAAATGCTGGAGAAGGTGTGGAGAAAAAGGAACCCTCCTACACTATCAGTGGGAATGTAAAATTGGTACAGCCACTATGGAGGACAGTATGGAGATTCCTCAAAAAACTGAAAAGACTTACCATATGATCCAGCAATCCTACTCCTGGGCATATATCAAGAGGAGAATATAATTTGAAAAGACACATGCACCCCAATGTTCACAGCAGCACTGTTTACAATAGCCAAGACATGGAAACAACTCAAATGTCCATTGACACATGACTCGATAAAGAAGACTGGGGTGTGTGTGTGTACATAATGGAATCCTATTCAGCTATAAAAAATAATGAAAAATGCCATTTGTGGCAACATGGATGGACCTGGATATTGTCATTCTAAGTGAAGTAAATCAGAAACAGAAAGAAGAATACCATATGATATTGCTTATATGTGGAATCTAAAAAAAGGACACAAATGAACTTATCTCAAAAAAAAAAAAAAAAAAAGAAACAGACTCAGACATAGAGAACAAACTTATGGTTACCAGGGGTTAAAGGGGGTGGGAAGGGATTATTTGGGAATTGGAAATTTGTACCTCTTGGGGAGTGATGGACAAGTGAGCTATCTTGATTATGGTGGTGGTTTCATTGGTGTATACATCTATGAAAATTCATCAAATTGTGTATCTGAAATATTTGTAGTTTACTGTACAGGAACCCTACCACAATAAAGGTGTTAAAATATTTTTTAAAATTTGCATTTCTCTAAAGATCTATGATGTTATGCACCTTTTCATTTTCTGTTTGGCCATCTATATATCATCTTTACAGAAATGTCTATTTAAAGTCCTCTGCTCATTTGTTATCAGGTTTTTGTTTTTAAGCTTGTAGGGGTTCTTTTAATATAGTAGATAATAACACCTTATCAGATACGTGATTTGCAAGTATTTTCTCCCATTCTGTAGGTTATCTCTTCAATCTGTTGATTGTGCCCTTTGATTCACAGTTTTTAGTCTTATGTAGTCTGATTTGTCTATTTTTGCTCTTGTTGTGTCAACCAAAGAAAAAGGCACACAACCTAAAAGTTTCGAGTTCAGTTTATTCCAGGATATTATCGCCTGAGAGACAGCCTCTCAGCTCTGAGGAACTGCTCAAAGAGGTAAGGGAGGAGCCAGGATATATACAGGAATTTTTTTGCTGGAAAAAATATTTAGATGAACACCAAAAGATAACTGCTAATCACAAAAAACAGACATCTCAAGTTAATGATTTTAGTGCTTTGCTATGTATGGGAATATGCAAGGATCTGGGCTCACTGAAATTATTCCTTAGATATGCATCTTAATTATCTAGGGTCGTAATCCAGTGCACAAAATACTTTTCTCCATCCTGAATTACCCTCAGGGCATATCTCCAGGGGGTAGCTTCAGGGCAGTGGCTGATGGCTTGATCCAGGTCAATATTGTAGAACTAAAATGGCGGGGAACATTCTTTGTTTACTGGAATGGCAGGCAACGTTTCCTGTCCACAGCTGCCCTTGCTTCTCATGTCATATCCAAGACATCATTGCCAAAATCACTGTCAAGTAAGTTGGACCCGTTTTCTTCAAGGAGTTGTATAGTTTTACATCTTACAGTTTAGGTCTTGTTTTAATAGAGATACTGGGGATTGAACCCAGGATGTTGTGCGTGCTAAGCACGCACTGTACCACTGAGCTATACCCTCCCCTCCTTTACATTTAGGTCTTTAATATATTTTGAGTTAGTTTTTGTATACGGTATAACATAAGTATCAAACTTCTTTCTTTTGTATACAGATATCTAGTTGGCCCAACAGTATTTGTTGAAGAGACTGTATTTTGCCATTGAGAACTATTGGAACCCTGTTGAAAGTCATTCGGTCATACACAGTGGTATTTTCTGGGCCCTCTAGTCTTCTCCACTGGTGTATATATCTGTCTTCATGCCAGTACCACACTGTTTTGATTAGTGTAATACTTTTCTGTAGTAGGTTTTGAAATCAGTAAGTGTGAGACCTCCAACTTTGTTCATTTCAGAGACTGAGTATTTGGAGGTCCCTTGAAATTCCTTACGAGTTTTATAATTTTTCTATTTTTGCAAAAAATTTTGTTGGTATTTTGATAGTGATTGCACGGAATGTGTAGATAGCTTTGGGTATTATTACCGTCTTAACAGTATTAAGTCCTCCAGTCCATGAACACAGGATGTCTTTCCATACATTTGTGTATTCTTTAATATTTTCTTCAGTGTTTTTTTGTTTTCAGTGTACAGGTCTTTGACTTCCTTGGTTAGGTTTATTCCTCAGTATTTTATTCCTTTTGATGGTATTGTAAATGACATTTAAAAATCTTCCTTTATAGATTGTACATTTAAATTTTTATTTCTTTTAAAAGCTGCGTTGTTTCAGACCCTCATATTTCAGATATCTATAAACAGATAAAAACATCAACCACTATTATTCCCATCACTTGCAGAAAGATCCTAAAAGCTTGGGGTTTGCTTTTTCATATTATTAAGCACACACATGGAAATGGAGTTATTATTTTAGGTAAAAAATTCACCTTTATGATCTATACTGTTAGGCAACCATCAATTCTTTCAAAACTTCTAAGTTAAAATATTATAATTGAAATTCCTAGTTTGTCTTTAAAAAATCCCAGCACAGGAGACTGATTGAAATGATTGAAAGAGCCTCCTCCAACATTCCACTGCCAACTAGTAAACATAATAAATAGCCTGGTCATTTAACCTGCTTTTTTAAAAAAACATGTATAAATGATCAACAGGATGTGGGATTCTGGATATACATGCAGCAGACAAATTTATATAACAGATTTTTGCCCTTGGTTAATTTGTATGACTATGTAATGATCTACATTTTTTTCCAGATTTGTCCAGGGTCCAGAATGCATATGAAATTTCTTATAAGTAACCAAATATAAACAATGTATTTGTAACAAAGGGTGGCAGAATATGCCACCTAAAAATGCGCCATTTTGGCATAAGGATTATTTTAAGATGAAGGCAAATACGAAGAAGCAGATACAAGAAAAGCTCCCTGTCCTCCCCTTATTTACCTAAAAGCAGGATATAAATTCTCAAAGGTGTCCCTCCCCCCTTCTCTACCAGGAAGGAGAAAAGTTACTCCCTGGAGAAAACACTAGACCCTTACCAACCTGGAAGTGGCACCAGAGGAATCTACATACGATCTACCAAGTGGCCTTTGTCTACATTACTTTCCCATATATTTGCCTTCTCACAGTTGGTGCCCTGGAACTTTCAAGGTTCTTTTCCATTATCACTTCTCTAAAAATGTATTGTTCCTTTGCTAAAATACTATGTAAAATCAAGTTCTAACCAAACTTTTGAGTTTCCCATTTCTAGGGACTCTCATGCGTCACAAGCATGGTATACATGTTAATAAACTTCTAGTTATTTTTGATCTTTCTTTTCTTATAGTGACCCCAACTAAGAACCTGGAATATTTTAAAAAATTATTTTTCCTCCCTTCCATTGGGCAAATGATATTTGCAAATGATGTCTGTCATGCAATAATAAAGTGAAAAATTTACCATTCACAAAACTATTTAGAAGTAAAAGAAGTTTAAACAAGTACACTTCCCAAAAGATGTCATCAGTTTGTATCATTCATAAGCCTGAGATTATGATAGGCTTAGCTGCTTCCTTCCCAGGTGAGAAGCAAGTTCCCAAGAGCAGGCACTGACTGTGTCCCACCGCCTCCTGCTCTTTGCCAAGAACCTGCTAGGGAGCCGGTGGCTCTTCTTCCGTGGCCTTCCCTGGACTGCTGTAGGTGGTGTCTACACCGCCTAAGTGGGTGGGGGTGCCTGGATCACAGTGACTTGCAGGCTTTTCCTGCATCACTGGTACCTTTATTTGTGTTTTCCTTCATTTTGAAAAAAGAACATGCTCTTCATGCAAAGTAAGGCTTGCATAATGGAGACACTGTAGTGTAGAGAGGAAAATAAAGTTAACTATTGAGATGAAAAGTATTAATTTGGGGCATGTATCATCACAGCATGTTGTTCCCTGAGGACAGAGAGAGAGGGGGATGCAAATAAACATCATTTAAAAACAACAGTCTAAGTAGCTGCCTAAGCTCCTGGGTAACATCCATCTACACCTGACCTTTGAATAACGGGTGAGGGGTGGGCTCCGCACAGCTGAAAATCGGTGTATACCTTGCAGTCAGCCAGCCTTCTGTGCATGTGGTTCACCTGCATCTACACAATGTCATTGTTTGCAGCTGTGGATTCAGCCAGCCTCGGATCATGTAGACTGTAGCATCTACTACTGAAAAAGGTTTGTGTATAAGTGGACCTGTGCAGCTCAAACCTGTGTTGTTCAAGGCTCAACTGTATTTAGTTGCTAAACAACTGATTGTTGAGATCTTTTTCTTGACTATTTCCATTGAGAAATGTAATCTTTACTTATTTTTTAAGGAAAAAAAAATCCATCTTCACAAATACAAAAGACTGAAGTCACGCCTGTCCACATCCAGGCCCCAGTGTAATCACCCTTAGAAGAAACACTTAAAAAAATATATCCATGGTCTCTGCATCAACCCCAGGGCACCATAACAGGCCTACTGATGCCCCTAACTCCTCAGAATTTCTGGCTTCCATTCTGCTCCCCAACAGATTATCTGAACAGGCTGTCTGGCTACTGCCAGCCTTGGTTCACGCTCTGAATCACAGCCCCTTTTCTCACCCATTCCCTGCTTTTAGGGCAGAGATGGTGGGAGTGTAACGGAATGCACAGCAGAATAAACACTAAGATGCCAAGGTTCACAGCAGAGAAAGGGTTTATTCACAAGGCAGCCAACTGAGGACACTGGAGGACAAATCTCAAATCCACCTCCCTGAAGGCAAGAGGCTCAGGGATAAAGGAGCAGAGTGGTCTGATAAAATACTTGTGCAGACCCAGTTGAATGGTTGCTGGTCTTGACCAGTTTGAACTGAGCAAGACTAGCTCCATGTTCCTGAAAAACAACTTAAAGATTAAACAGAGTGACGGGGACAGAGGTGGGGGAACCCTATGGAGATCAGGCAGATCATTGTGTGAGGAACACATCCTGTACCTCTTATTCATGTTATGCTGTTAAGTCATTCAGCCGCTGACAAATAGTCATTTTCCCTCCACTTTTGACTCAAGAGGTACTAGTTGGGTTTATGCCCAGAATTACGCTGACAATTTACGTAACTAAGATATGTTTAAAGACCTTCTCGGCTTTGAATTAATCAAGGCTCTAGCCACGCATTTAAGTGTGTGTGTGTGCCTGGATCTTTTTGGAATACATGTACAGACTGGTCCATACAGAGTACCTTACTTATGTAGCTCAGTCCAGTTTTGTAAGCTGTTTATAGCTACCTGACAGTGCTGAACAAAACCCAAACTATCACTTGCCATGTAGTGCCAGGACACTCATTCCTTTTTGGAAACAGTACGTTGTAAGTCTGAGGGAGAACATTTCTGTGTGGGTGTAGGTCTAATGGTTATTTGCTTCACTAACCTCAGGGGCAGGGGTTAGGTAAACAGAAAGGCTGATCAGTATCTTTGACCTCAAGCCTAAGTCCCAGCAAGTTACAGTGTGAAGTGACTAAATGGTCACAGTGGATTACATCACAATGGGTTTGCTGTATAAAGCCCAGAGCATTTTAAAGCTTAGGCTTATTTCTCCTAAGGGTAGGTAGTGGCTGGGTGGGTTTCTTTTACAGAGCTAGAAACAGACTGGTGGGTTTTGTTGTTTTTTACCTTTTTTTCACACTGAATCCTTATTTAGGGAAATTGATTTGTACCTGTGGCAAAGGTATTCAAAAATATATTTTTTTCCTATTCAGGTCACAGTTTTGTAAGAAAATCAAAGGGCATGATCAACAGCTTGTGCACTGCCTTGGTGTGGAACCAGAGTTCAAGCACAGACAAAAATCAGACACTGATTTCCCACTTCTGATAGGTAAGTACCAGCTTCAGTTGTGCTTTGGTTCTGCTACCCTCTTCTGTACAATAGGCTCCTCTCTCAAAGCAGGTCCCTCACTCAACTTCCTCGGTTAGTAACTGGTTAGCACTGCGTCCATGTATACTCAGTTGCCATAATTGCTCACTATGATGATGAGGAAAGGTCTGCCCGTGCGTTTCAAAGATCAACCTGTTTGCTAAGTTCCAATACCCCTGAACTCAGTCTAAATCAAAGCCCAGAAAGGACCATTATTTTACGAGCACTGATTTCTCACATCTGATGGCTATGGAACATAATTCCCAGGTATACTTTGTGTTTCACCCCCTTCATTTTCACCAGGATGACTTTGTGAAATGTTTTAATCCAGTTTTATACCAGTGCCAGAGAGGTGTGTTCTTAATGCTCAAGACTGAGCAAAGGCAGGGCTATTTCAGTAACCGGAGACCTTCTGAAGCTATCAAAGTAGCCTGATATTTTCATAAACCCTAGAGCTAGGAAGGCATATCAGGTGATCCTGTTAGTTCCCTCGGGGTTGCTGAGGATAGGACCTCTGTCATCCTACATTGGAATCTCTGAAGGATGATGTGAAATGTCCCTTGGGAAAGGTACTTTGCTATCATGCCTCCTGGTTGAGCAGTTTAATTTATACCTAGCTGAAATCTTTACTGGGAAGGATTAAACATGAACTCCTTTGTCATTTCTTTACAAGAAGAAAACCACAGCTGTTGATGCCAATTCTGCTATTCTTTTGGTCTATAGCACAGGGCAGGCTCAGAGTAATACCGAAAGATGACTAGCTTATTATGATTTATGATGTATTGTTCTTTTGTGATTTTTATAGTAATACACACATAGGTGATTTAGAAAATGGTACAACTTTGAGGAGGGGGTCATACGGCCCTATTTTGCAACATGTGTACTGGCTGATCACCTCTATGGACCATATGTATCATTGGCACACCTTCATGCTGATGTGGGGAAGTGGGTCAGGGTTCAGCAGACATTGGCTTCATGTGCTGCATGCCAGCTGCTTATGGCGATTGTGTTCTGTGCGTCAGCAGTTGGGGCACGGAGAGATGAGGGGACCAGGGCAGAGGAGGTCGTCAGCATCATAAACCCCTTATGACCTCATCAACCTGCCACCTCTGATTTTGAATAAATCCTTTTAGTTCTCCAGGTTCCATATCTTCAACTAACTTATAGGTCAAATAAAGGAAAAGTTTCTACATTTTTATGGTCAAGGGCCTTTTGGGAAGCTGATGAAGAGTGTGGAAATTAATTTTAAAAAACTCACATGTGCACATACACACAAATTAGCAGATACTTCAGGAACTTTAAGGAAACTTGTGGATTTCTCTTAAGAGCTCATGGACTTAGGGAGCTCACTGTCGCATTCAGTTTCACACAGGTGTGATTCTAGTGCCATCCATCATTCAAGTCATATCAGGCCCGTGCCTGAAACTCTCCAGTGATTTCCCGTTGAAATGAGAATGAAAATAATTGCCAAGCGTGGCCAGCAGTGAACAAGACGAGGCTACCCTTTGCCCTGATTACTTATCCACTTTGTTCCTTGGCTGCTTTGGCCCAGACACCTATGTTCTGGGTGTTTCTTTAAAAAGTTTTACTGAAAGAGGTATAATTGGCTGAAGGTAAACTGCTCTATTTAAAGTATACAATTTGATAAATATTGACGTATGTTACACCTGAAAAATGATCACCACAGTCAAAATAAGGAACACATCCATCACACCGTGTTTCTTGCTCCCTCGGCATACGTTGTCGTGGAAGCTACACTGTTGCTCCAAAGAGGTTCTTTAGTTATTTATTCCGTGCTTAACTAGGGATATAATTTACTATTAAGGCAGTTTCATGTGTACTAAGAAACATGTACCTAGAGTGTCTGAAGGTTCCTGAGAAGTTCCTTTCCTTACATACTTGATATTTCCTGCCCTAGATCAAATGTTACCTAAGTAAAATCTTTCACAGGAATCTTGAATTAATGGGTGTTATAGTATAGCTTCCTATTGCTGCTTTTGGTTTAAGGGTCATTTTGAGTCTTAGTCATTGTAAATGTGGAGATTTTGGCACATTTCCACCCATAAATTGTTGAATTCATTACGTTAGCTAAGGAAAGAGTATGTGGTAGTTTATGATTTATGTGTGGGATAGGTGTACTATGTGTACATTTATAGTGGTCATCATTGCAGAAAAATGAAGAATTCAGAACCCAACCGTAAACTCAAGACAAGCCGCAAAAATAGGAATAGAAACTCAAAGACCTTGGAACAGAATTGCAGCATGAAACCCAGGTAATGAAAGCACATATTATCTTGTCCGATGGAAGGAAAAGGTGACCAAAAGCTGACTTACTGGCAATTATCTGTTTTCGTTTAAACCACTCTACAGATAGGATTTTCAAAAAAATACATAATTTCCATACGGGGGAAGAGCTCATTAGTTTTAAAAAAAATGCCATGGATTTTGTGACAGAATATATTATAGAAACAAAAATTGTTGAGAGGAAAATCATGATGATTTGAAAAACTGGGACCACAGAATTCCCTTTCAAAAAGAAAATTCTAAAAGCTTTTTACACGTCTGCAAATCTCAACTGCCATCGTTTCAAACATGAAAACTTTACATATCCACCTACATTATTTATGACAAAAAGATCCCATTCTACACTTAAAATCGTTATTCGGGGTGGGGGGTCAAGACATCTGTCTTGAGGGAATATGAAGTAGTGATTAATTTTTCTGTATACTTCTGCAATCTCGACTATCATCATTTCAAAACCTGTAAACTTTGTAGTTCCACAGATCCACCTACATTCTATTCTCTTTGCAAGTACCCATGGGGGCTTGTTAATCTTAAGTAGGTGGTCTACCCTTGACAACCGATTAAGTACTCTCCTCAAGACAGCTTACGCTCGGAGGTAATGTGCAGCATGTGAAGACTATCTTAATATAGTAGACTCCCACTAGATGTTTTGTCTTAAATTGTTCTGTATCCACAATTCTGCCAAGAAGTATGTGACCAGTGAACTCCAAGTGACGCAGTCTGGTGGCTTTTTCCTGGCCTCATTCTGCTTCACTTTATAAAACTGGGTTTCTTTTCAATAAAGCTTTCATTAAAAAAAAAAAAAAATCCTACTTTCCTTTTCGCATCTCTGAGAGCTGAGCCGGGCTCTCTCCCCTTTTCCACACCCCGATAGCTGCTGCATCAGACAGGGAATGGAAACAGGTCTGAGAAGAACTACATTCAGATCCTAATCATGCTTCAAATGAGTATGTGACATTTGATCAGTCACCTAAACTTTTAGAGTTTGTTTCCTCTTCTAAAACAGTGAGATGAAACTACTTATCATACCTACATTACAAACCAAAAAGAGGAAAAACTTTGGATAAGCCTTATTCTTATGCAAATGGATATTACTTAACTAATTACTGGCAGTAGAAAACAGCTCAGTCACTGCTGCTATATAAGACACCCTTTGTGCCCCACTTAGGGATTAGATGAGAATGCCAACTCTTCTTCTAGCAGTAGTCACTGTGTAGTGTTTAAAATGTTCATCAAACATCTATACAAGTCCTTTGCATGCACGATTAAGCCCTCAAATGCTGACAAATTAATAAGCAGTGTATACTTGATTTTAAAAAACCCCACAAACATCTACTGCTGTATATTCTGGGCTTCATATTCTATTGCAAGCATTTAAACATTGGACTATTTGTATTACAGGAGCATGGACTCACAGGGGGCTCTTAAATTCCAGGACCACCTCCACTGCATCCACAGGCAGGTGAGGGGCCATCCCCACCACCGTCTCTACCAGTGCCACCTCTACCCACAGGAATTGCTCCTCCTCCTCCTCCAACTCCTTTATCTCTACTAAATGGTACACCATACCCACCACCATCACCTTTGTTTGGGCATCTCCTGGTGTAACCTAAAACATGAAGCAGAAATAAATGTATAAAACTGACCTTCATGAATTGATTCTCGAACTGCATGACTTGATTCTCCGTGAAGACAATCAAATTGTCAGCGGTAAAATTTTGACTAGAGGTTTTTGACATTTTTCTAATTCATAGCTGTGTAAAAGTACGGAATATTTTCAGAGAACTAACTGTTGACTCTAACTTTCCTTTGTGAGCTCACCAACTTATGCTCCTCTTTCAGTGTATAGTTTTCTCAATAAGGTTAGCCCTCAGTATCCGTCGGGGATTGGTTCCAGGACCCCTGTGGATACCAAAATCAGCAGATGCTCACGTCCGTTACACTTGGCCCTCCATATCTGTGTGTCCATATCTGTGGATGTGGAACCCATGGATATGGAGGGCTGACTGTAATTCTGTGCGTCCCCATGCAAGTCATCAATTACTTAAAAGGTGCCATAATGTGATCCCTCTGGGACTGCTAGATGTCCTGAGGATGAATCCTCAGGCACTAAACCAAAGAATGCCGTTCGGCTGGAAGGAGCTAGTGTCCCTTCTCTTCAGAGCTGGACAGATTTTTAGTCTCTTTGTCAAACAGTTTCTTGAGACTTTATATATTAGAAACCTTCCCAATTTTAAGCCAAATTCAAAAGGTCACCCAACCCAGTTTACTTCAAAGTTCCCCTTAGGCTTTCCCTACCTAGGAAATGACTCCTAGGTCCCTTTCACCTAGGAAATGTACTGTTATCCTCAGATCTTAACGACGCAAATAAAAGTCACATGCCTCACTTAAAATATGGAAGTCCAGATAGAAGGAGGAACTCACCACAGCACCTGCAGAGTGCCAAGGGCTAGTTCAAAGTAGATTTGGGTTTCTCGGATATTCGGCTATGCCAGGCAATGTCGACACAAATAATCAAAGCAATCTATACTGAGGAATAGGAGGGAGTTTTCTTTGTGGCAAGCTGAGGAATAACTCTTAGGTATAGCCTCCACCAAGGAAGAAAGCACCCCAGAGAAGCATGGTTTTCAGCACAATTTTGTATCTCCTAAGAACAAAGAACACGTAACAAACACAACAGGTTTCTTCCTTCAAGGTTTCAACAGAGATGAGGTTACAGATAAGCATGCACACAGTGAGCCAGCATGATCCTGGCCTCTGGGAAGGGAACCGTATCTTTGAAGGCATACTAGCATTGGCATGACAGGAAGGGACACTACTCCTTATCTTCAAAGTGGACATTCTTTAATGGTTAAATCCGATGAACAACGTGTATTTGACGGCCATGAGTCAAGCTGTTCTAGTTCAGATAAAGTTCAGGCCAACAGATTAATTTCCAAAATACACAAACAGCTCATACTACTCAATATCAAAAAGACAAACCACCCAATCTAAAACCGGGCAGAAGACCTAAGAGGTATTTCTCCAAAGAAGACATACAGATGGCCAACAGGCACATGAAAAGATGCTCAACATCACTAATTATTAGAGAAGCACAAATCAAACGTACAATGAAGTGTCGCCTCACACGAGTCAGAATGGCTGTCATCAAAAAGTCTACAAATAATAAATGCAAGAGAGGATGTGCAGAAAAAGGAACCCTCCTACTCTGTTGGTGAGAATGTAAATTTGTACAGCCACTATAGAGAACAGTATGGAGGGTCCTCAAAAAACTCAACATAGAGTTAACCATGACACAGCAATCCCACTCCTGGGCATATATCCAGAAAAGACGAAAACTCTAATTTGAAAAGACACATGTACCCCGCAATGTTCATAGCAGAACTATTCACAGTAGCCAAGACATGGAAACAACCTAAGTGTCCATCAACAGACCAATGTGTAAAGATGTAGTACATATATACAGTGGAATATTACTCAGCCATAAAAAAGAATTGCAGCAACATGGATGGACCTTGAGATCATCATACTAAGTGAAGTCAGACAGAGAAAGACAAATATCATATGCTATCATTTCTATGTGGTATCCAAAAAATGATACAAATGAACTCATTTATAAACCAGAAATGAACTTACAGGCATAAAAAACAAACGTATCGCTACCAAAGGGGAAGGGTGGTGGAGAGATAAATCAGGAGTTTGGGATTAACACACTGCTATATACAAAATAGATAACAAGGACCTACTGTACAGCACAGGAAACTATATTCAGTATCTTGTAATAATCTATAATGGAAAAGAATCTTAAAAAGAAGAGAGATATGTGTGTGTGTGTGTGTGTGTGTGTAATTGAATCACTGCACAGAAAACTAACACAACATTATAAATCAACTACAATTTAAAACAAAGGTATTATATTTTGTCAAGTGGTTATCCTGCGTCAATTGACATGATTATGTGGTTTTTAGGCTTCATTCTATTTATGCCTATTTATGTGTCTATGATACTAATTTCCACATATGGATCCATCATTGCATTCCTGGGATTATTCTGACACGTTCCTGCTAATACGCTGTTAGATGAGGATTCCTAGTATTTTGTTGAGAATTTTTATGCGGATAGTCAAACAAGATATTGGTCTGTACTTTTCTTGTGATATTTTTTGTCTGGCTTTGATATTAGGATAATACTGGTCATAAAAAATGACAAAAGATGCTGTGATGGTTAATTTTATGTGTCAACATGTCTAAGCCATGACTCCTACATATTTGCTCACACACTAGTCTAAATGTGAACTGAAGGTCTATTTTGGATGAGATTAGCATTTATAATTAAAGTACAGATTACTATCCATAATGTAAGTACGATTCATCAAATCAGTTGATAACCTTAAGAGAAAACAGAGGTCCACCAAGGAAGAGGAAACCTACTTCTACACTGCCTTACAACTTCAACTGCAACATGAACTTTTCCATGGACTTCCATCACGCCAGTCTGTAACACAGACTTTGTACTTCCCAAACTCCAACATCACAGGAGACAATTCTGAAAAATAAACCTATCCCGCCTTGTATATAGCTCCATTTCTATGGACCTTAATTTCGTGATTTTACGTTTTTCTGAGAAACTTGAGAAGGAATGGTATTAATTTCTCTTTATGAAGGAAGACATTTGGTCTAACAATCGCAACTGTTGTGATGATTTAAATTATTTATAATCAATTGCTACATATGTTTTTGTATTCTTCTGATAATACACCAAATGATGCCATTTGTTGGCTACTTTTATGAATATACAATTGTATCACTCTGGATAAGCCGTGATTCCCACTAACAATACTAACTTTAGTGATGTACAATTTCTTTATGTAGTCTAGTTAAACATATGGTAATTCTGTAAACCAGCTATCAGTTATCTAATTCGTCTTTTCTCTATTCCATTTATGCTATATTAACCTTACTTATTTTCCTCCTTCGGTTAGATCTGGGTTTAGTTTCTGCATCACTGTGAGATTTTAGAAAAGGGATGATAACATGTTGATTTAACTTTCTTTTCCTATTACATGTTCATACATAAAAATTCTGTTAAAATACTACAGACTCTGCAAAATGTATCATACAATTCACTTCTTTAAGGTAAAAAAAGTTAATTATTTTACGATAACCACAGACTTGAACACATTTCAGCAAAATCAGTTTTACAATGTGTCAGTGACTCAACAAAAAGAAGCCCCATGTGATGATACGTCACTGCCATACCGATCAACCTAGTTTGAGTAGAGAAAATACGAGGGCAACAGGCCCTATATTAACTAATAATGTTAAAATCATTTTCTTCAGAAATCAAGTAGTAGCCTCCAACGATGCAACAGTACGTGTTTCTATAACACATACTTATAAGATATTGATGATACACACAGGAGTGACTTAGCAAACACAAGTATACTAACAAAGACAAACACAGAAAACACCTCACAGAACATTCACTAAAAAGAACCCTCTCTTCCTGGTAAATAAAACATCAGAATCTCTCCCCTCCCTGGCCGCACACAGCTCCCCTGCACTGACTTCCCTGGGACGAGGCCTTGTGTCCTGAGAACGGGGGGGGGGGGGGGGGGGGAGTCGGGGGTGGGGGGCGGTGCGAGTGAAGAGCTACCCCACAGCTTTGCTCCGGGTGGACGCCGAGCCCGGAAAACGAACCCCGGTGACGCCACCACGCACACCTGGCGCCTGGGTAACTACGACTCTGCACGCCTCGGCGCGCGGCGCCTCCATCGATGACAGGGAGGAAGGGAGGCAGAAAGAAGAGAGGGCCCTAGTGTCCAAAGACAAGGGACAGGTGAAACAAGGCAGGCTCCTCCCTGCTCCCCGCCATTCCCCCCAGCATCCCGCACCCCGCCCCAGCTGAGACAAGGGCACTCTACCCTGGCTGCTGGTCGCAAAAGAAAAGGAGAGGATCTAGCAGGACAGGACCTGACTCTGCACAGACACACCAAGGCCAGGGGACCTACAACGCTGAGAGCCAACGAACGCAAAAGAGCCTACGTTGCTACGTCAGCCCGGTGGGGTCCCAGAGCAGGCGACATGGACACGGCCCTCTGTGCGTCGGCTTGCTTTCACCTGCATTCAAGCCCGCGAGCGCGCGCACACAACAATCCCACGTCTTTCCCACTGCAGGGAGGGGGTCGCAAGGCGGAGGCACAAGTGAGGAGCCGCCACGGTGCACCGGTGAGGGCTTCTGCCTTGACTGGGATAATACATCTCCCTCCACGGTGGCACCTCCAACGCACTCACAGGGGAAAAGTACGAGAGAAGGAACGGTCTATGTGAATATATACGCATACGCACACATACGCAAGTGCACGTGTGTCCCTGGTACACGTACCTCCTTACGACACACGCGCACCCTTACGTACGTAAATACGTAAGTACATAGGTGCGAACGAGTCCGGGGTTTGAGGGTAGAGTACGGAACACACTCCCGTGGAGAGCTTCCCAGAAGGGTCCGCTGAACTAATGGCCCTCACCAAGGTCCTGTATCTGTGTGGATGGAGACACTGAGCTCTGCACCTGTCCCGTGGACTTCAAACCCGCACGCATACGCGCACATCCTCCCCCACCCCCGCCCCCCACTGCCCAGGACCCCTACCACCACAACCTCCCCAGGGCACTCGCTGGCAGAGTGACTTCCCGAGCCCCCCTGGAGGTGAGCAGGAACAATCCACCCCAGCTCCCCGGGTCCCTGTCAGTTCCTCCCGCCGTCCCCGTGGCCTAGCCCCTCTTGGGCCTGCTCCGGAGCCCTTAGGCCCGTTGAGGTAGCTGGAGGAGAGCAGGAGAGAGACAACCACGCAACAAGAGGGGACATGCGGGTCCCCGTGCCACCTCGAGCTCTGAATCAGTGTCCTGAGAGAGCTAGGCTTCTGCCTGAGAAGACCCGTATGGGTAGCGGTCCCCAAGTGCGCAGACATAAACAGGGTCCCCGGTCGCCAGGAAGTGTGGACTAGAGCGAAGCGGAGATGGAGCCACGGATACACACGCATCCCTTTGGCTGTCCGCACATGTACCGGCCTTCTGCCCACGAGAAGCCCCGAAGGGGAGAGAGACACCACCTCCGCGCAACACCCCAGTAGACCAGTAGAGCCAACCCCACTTGCAGGGCCTGGATGGCTCTTGGGCCTCCCTGGGCCTTTTTTGATCCACAAAGGGCGGAGGGAGAGGCCACGCTCGCAAGGGTGGTTGGCATTTCTGGAGCAACAGTGCCATCAAGCGGAAGCTTTTTGAGCACGGCCTCCAAACCCTGCCTGTGGATACCGTGGGCAAGGGCCTGTGATGGGACGAAGGGTGGGTTTGGTTCACTCAGAGGATTCCCGGTGGGGGTGTGGGGGGGGGGCGGCCAACTCCGGAACACCGCCAGAGTAAGGTGCGGGAGCGAAAGGAGGTGGTGGGAGCCGAGCTCGCCCACCCGGGAGCCCCTGGCTGTCAGGCCGGCCGGGCTTCCCAGCCTTGGGGGCGTGGCCTCGGCAGCCGCCATGTTCCGGAACCAGGAGCTGAAGCTACCCCATCCAGGGCGTCCGGCCCCCGAAACTCTGCCCTCCTTGCGGGACCCAGGTCCGCCGGTGGGATCCCGGGGGAACCCAGGACCCGTTGCCGCTGCCCCGTCGGAGGCCCCGGGTCCAGCAACGTGGGCAGAGGGGAAAGGGGGAGGAGGCGGCCACCCTGTCAGGGGCAGCATTCTGCAGACAGGACGGAGAATTTCCCGATTAGTGTCTGGTCCCGGAGCCAGACAAGGAAGCGCAACGTAGGCGGGCCGCACATCCCGAGTTCCAGCTCCACTTCCGGTTCGGGGTGTGTTTCGTTTACTTTTGCGCCCGCCACAGAGGGTCTGGGTGCCATGCCCCACAGGACCCCATGAGGCCCTTCCTGTCCCGTATCACACTGGGTATCCAGACCCACTCGGGACGGGATACAACTGGGCCAACATCAGCACGCTGAGATGGACATCACCGTCCGCAGGGAGGGGATCGAGGGCCAAAGTTTTCCGCCTTCTATCTCGGACTCGGGCTCGGGCACGGGCACGGGCACGGGCACGGGCACGCTGCAGCCAGGGGACGCCTTGGTCCTCGGGGGGCCTCCCTCGTCGTGGACGACCCGGGTCCTCTTGTCTGGGGGGGACGCCGGAGATTTTTCCCACGGGGCCCAAGGTTCGCAGGGGCAGCCGCTGACCCTAGCCAGGGGGGCACACTGAGACCACCTGGGGCCAGGGAACCAGTCAGATCAGGGAGGCCAGGCCCTGGCCCCAAGGAAGGGCTCTGCCCACGTGAGACCGCCTGTTGGCAGAGTTTCGGCCGGCTCCCAAGTGTGAAAGAAGGGGCAGGGGGCGGGTGTCAGCAACCTTCCAAGAGGGGTGAAAGCCAAGTGGAATGTGTGGAGGGAGGGGTCCAGCCTGGAGACCTGTTCCTGGAGTTCGAAGCCTCGCCCGGTACGTTACCACCAAACCACCAGCACCACCGCTACAGCCACCCCCGGCCCCGCAAGCCTGCTGACCCCCAAGGCAGGTTAAGAGCTGGGCAAAGCGCAGGAACGAGCCACCGCAGGGCTTGCTCCAGAAGAGGCCCGTGGGGACAGTCAGGGTCTAGAAGGAACGGTCGTGTGCCCGGAGTATGCACTTGGGAGACAAGCTGGATGAGGGGTGGTGATAGGGGAGGTGGGGGGGGGGCGCGCATTTCGCTCAGTCCAACAGAGGTGGGCCTTAGGCAGCGTCTTGAGACCTCTTCTTGATTTCCCCGCTGGGCTGCGGCCGCAAGCACAGGGCCACAGGGTCAAGACCTGGAGAGCCAGGGCTGAATGGAAGCCAGGGCCCTTCCTTCTCATCGCTGAAGTGAGGCTCGGGGCCTCTTCGGGACAAAGCCGAAGTCTGCAAAGGCATGGCCCAGGGGTCCGCTCGGCCCGGCTCCTCTCCTGTGCTGTCCTCTCGAGGAGGTGGGTCCGGGAGCCCTGGGGACAGGACACGACAGGCCTGTGCCAGAATCCTGGACACCCCGGGAAATGGCAGAAATTCTTGGCTCAGGAGAAGGGCTCCTTCTGCAGTGTCTCCTTGGTCCTGAGAGCGCCGTTCCCCTCTGGACTCCGACTGCGAGCCCTCGCTGGGCCTCGGGCCCCCTTGGCACTGGGTAGCCAGGCTCCCCACGTCATCCCCGAGCTGGACAGAAAAGCGGCACTGGGCCGGACTCCGCCACTGCTGCCAATGGCAGCACAACTCTGGCTGGGCTCAACGCGGCCCAGAGAGGCTTCGGGGGCCCTGGGCCTGCCCAGGCCGGACCTGCTCTTACTCCCAGGGGAAGGGGCACGCACGCGGCCAAAAGCCCGCGGCCCCGGGGCAGCCCAGGGCGGCCCCTGGCCTGGCCTGGGCTCCAACCGAGCAGCTTCCTCTAGTCCCGCCCAGACATGGCGGCCGCCAGAGTCCCGGAGCCTCCACTTCCTCTACCCTACAAGCCAGGCACCGGCGGAGGGGGGCCGGGGGGGGGGTGTGTGTGTGGGGGGAAGGGACGGGGGCCGAGCGCCTTCCCCCGGTGCCCGTCTCTGGAGCTTCTAAGGCCTCGGGTCACACCTCCTGCCCCTTCGCTGGCGGAGCTCTTGATTTCCCGGGGCACGGGCCGGGCCCTTGTTCCCGACTGTACGCCCCTGCCACTCCTCCCCAGGAAGGGACAGCACAGGGTCCGCGAGGCTGGCGACTGGCGGACCTGTTCCTCTTGATGGCAGCATCGCACCAGAAACAGCAACCTGCCTCTCCCCAGTCCTCTCCCTCCGCCCTTCGCTGACGAAAAAAAGAAATGCCAAGCAGGCTCCAACCTGGCAGGCGAAAAGCAAGGTGCCTCAACATCTTGGCCACTTTGGCGGGACGCGGGACGGGGGACGGGGGACGGGCGGGCGCCTCAAACCCTTGTACGCCACCCTGAGTGGCCTCGTCTCTGAGGGGTCCTCTCAAGCCGCCTTCACCACAAAAAAGCGAGGACTCCCCCATCGAGGCACCCAGCAGTGGACCTGCAGCTGTATCTTTAGCAATCGGTTCCCAAGCCGAAGACCTTGGGAAACACACTGAGTGTGGGCACAGAGTTCGAGTCACATCCGGCCCGTGCCTGGCGAGACACAATCTCACGGGTCACCCAGTCTCGTCCGCATCCCCCTTCCCAAACGTCCAGCCGGCGCAACCTCTCAATAATCCAGCAAGAGCGCCCTCCCATGGCCTTCCCGGCCTGGGCGAGTGCCAGGGTGGAGCGAGCTGGGCCCAAGGGTGCTCAGGAGGCGAGGGGAGGAACAGGCATACGGGGCTCCTGCCCTCACAGCACAAAAGGCCAAAGGCCTAACAGGCCTGGATCTCCTCAAAGGGTCACCAACCGCCTGTGCCCCCTTGGGGCTGAGACCGCGGCTTCTCGTGGGTGAGGTGGGCGGCCGAATGATCACGTCGCTGGCAGTTAAGCTTCACAGAAGCTGGAGGCCAATCTGGGTCCCGGTCGCAGGTGCACACGCCCCAGGCCCTGGCTCGGGCCCAATTCCTCTCCACTCTCCCCGGTCCTGCAGGACACTGACCTCAGTTTCCACGTGCCGATCGCCCGCATGTACACGGATGATCCACATGCTCGTCCAAGCATCTCTTCCTTCCCACTCCACAATCACGACCTGCCTCGAGAGCCTTTCTCTGCCACGGCGGAAAACTCCGGCCTAGTACACCAGTGTCCCCCCGCTGCCGGGAACCTACCTTGGGAGTCTCTCCTCCTCGAGGCTTGCCGACATACCAGAATCACTGCCTCTTTCCCATGATGAAATAAACCCTTTTGGAAGAGGAGAAGGAAGGGAACAGAAAGCACTCACTCACCCAGAACACCAGCGCCTAGAGATGGACCGACGTCCCCGATGATGTCCCTTCTCCACCTTTCCTTCCGCGCTCTGCCTCCTCTGCAACGAGAGAGAGAGCCCAACGCCCTTCACTCAGTGAGGGACCGCCACGCTGCTGGTTAACAACGGGCCGCGTGCAGCCCCGGCCCAGGCAACCTCGACAGTGTCTTCGGCGACTATTCGTACCAGCTCCCCGGGACCAGCAAAACTTCCGAGGAAAGCAGGGTGTGAAAAATCAACCGCACTCGTCCTTTGGAAATTGCGCGGGTGTCGGACGGAAGGAGCTCTTACAGGAAGGACCGTGTCGGGTCAAACCTGGATCATACCTCCCCCCACCACCAATCTGTCTTCCGTGGGAACCACAGCCATCACCTTAGCGTTTATAGCCGCAGAGCTCTCCTCCTCGGCTCTGGACCCGAGGGACTGTGGCGGGATAGCGATGGGTAACTTGGCAAGCCCGCGCCCTCCACCGCAACTGGAAAGGCAGACCCTCCACTGACAGGCAGCTCCTATGACGGGCTGGTAAGCAGTCACCAAGCTCTCCCATCCCTGGCCGCACACAGCTCCCCTGCACTGACTTCCCGGGGACGAGGCCTTGTGTCCTGGGACCGGGGGGGAGTCGGTGCGAGTGAAGAGCTACCCCACAGCTTTGCTCCGGGTGGACGCCGAGCCCGGAAAACGAACCCCGGTGACGCCACCACGCACACCTGGCGCCTGGGTAACTACGACTCTGCACGCCTCGGCGCGCGGCGCCTCCATCGATGACAGGGAGGAAGGGAGGCAGAAAGAAGAGAGGGCCCTAGTGTCCAAAGACAAGGGACAGGTGAAACAAGGCAGGCTCCTCCCTGCTCCCCGCCATTCCCCCCAGCATCCCGCACCCCGCCCCAGCTGAGACAAGGGCACTCTACCCTGGCTGCTGGTCGCAAAAGAAAAGGAGAGGATCTAGCAGGACAGGACCTGACTCTGCACAGACACACCAAGGCCAGGGGACCTACAACGCTGAGAGCCAACGAACGCAAAAGAGCCTACATT
Source organism: Camelus bactrianus (assembly GCF_048773025.1). Taxonomy (NCBI): domain Eukaryota; kingdom Metazoa; phylum Chordata; class Mammalia; order Artiodactyla; family Camelidae; genus Camelus; species Camelus bactrianus. The sequence continues at coordinate 5,026 of NW_027413877.1, read as the reverse complement.
GCTACGTCAGCCCGGTGGGGTCCCAGAGCAGGCGAGATGGACACGGCCCTCTGTGCGTCGGCTTGCTTTCACCTGCATTCAAGCCCGCGAGCGCGCGCACACAACAATCCCACGTCTTTCCCACTGCAGGGAGGGGGTCGCAAGGCGGAGGCACAAGTGAGGAGCCGCCACGGTGCACCGGTGAGGGCTTCTGCCTTGACTGGGATAATACATCTCCCTCCACGGTGGCACCTCCAACGCACTCACAGGGGAAAAGTACGAGAGAAGGAACGGTCTATGTGAATATATACGCATACGCACACATACGCAAGTGCACGTGTGTCCCTGGTACACGTACCTCCTTACGACACACGCGCACCCTTACGTACGTAAATACGTAAGTACATAGGTGCGAACGAGTCCGGGGTTTGAGGGTAGAGTACGGAACACACTCCCGTGGAGAGCTTCCCAGAAGGGTCCGCTGAACTAATGGCCCTCACCAAGGTCCTGTATCTGTGTGGATGGAGACACTGAGCTCTGCACCTGTCCCATGGACTTCAAACCCGCACGCATACGCGCACATCCTCCCCCACCCCCGCCCCCCACTGCCCAGGACCCCTACCACCACAACCTCCCCAGGGCACTCGCTGGCAGAGTGACTTCCCGAGCCCCCCTGGAGGTGAGCAGGAACAATCCACCCCAGCTCCCCGGGTCCCTGTCAGTTCCTCCCGCTGTCCCCGTGGCCTAGCCCCTCTTGGGCCTGCTCCGGAGCCCTTAGGCCCGTTGAGGTAGCTGGAGGAGAGCAGGAGAGAGACAACCACGCAACAAGAGGGGACATGCGGGTCCCCGTGCCACCTCGAGCTCTGAATCAGTGTCCTGAGAGAGCTAGGCTTCTGCCTGAGAAGACCCGTATGGGTAGCGGTCCCCAAGTGCGCAGACATAAACAGGGTCCCCGGTCGCCAGGAAGTGTGGACTAGAGCGAAGCGGAGATGGAGCCACGGATACACACGCATCCCTTTGGCTGTCCGCACATGTACCGGCCTTCTGCCCACGAGAAGCCCCGAAGGGGAGAGAGACACCACCTCCGAGCAACACCCCAGTAGACCAGTAGAGCCAACCCCACTTGCAGGGCCTGGATGGCTCTTGGGCCTCCCTGGGCCTTTTTTGATCCACAAAGGGCGGAGGGAGAGGCCACGCTCGCAAGGGTGGTTGGCATTTCTGGAGCAACAGTGCCATCAAGCGGAAGCTTTTTGAGCACGGCCTCCAAACCCTGCCTGTGGATACCGTGGGCAAGGGCCTGTGATGGGACGAAGGGTGGGTTTGGTTCACTCAGAGGATTCCCGGTGGGGGTGGGGGTGGGGCGGCCAACTCCGGAACACCGCCAGAGTAAGGTGCGGGAGCGAAAGGAGGTGGTGGGAGCCGAGCTCGCCCACCCGGGAGCCCCTGGCTGTCAGGCCGGCCGGGCTTCCCAGCCTTGGGGGCGTGGCCTCGGCAGCCGCCATGTTCCGGAACCAGGAGCTGAAGCTACCCCATCCAGGGCGTCCGGCCCCCGAAACTCTGCCCTCCTTGCGGGACCCAGGTCCGCCGGCGGGATCCCGGGGGAACCCAGGACCCGTTGCCGCTGCCCCGTCGGAGGCCCCGGGTCCAGCAACGTGGACAGAGGGGAAAGGGGGAGGAGGCGGCCACCCTGTCAGGGGCAGCATTCTGCAGACAGGACGGAGAATTTCCCGATTAGTGTCTGGTCCCGGAGCCAGACAAGGAAGCGCAACGTAGGCGGGCCGCACATCCCGAGTTCCAGCTCCACTTCCGGTTCGGGGTGTGTTTCGTTTACTTTTGCGCCCGCCACAGAGGGTCTGGGTGCCATGCCCCACAGGACCCCATGAGGCCCTTCCTGTCCCGTATCACACTGGGTATCCAGACCCACTCGGGACGGGATACAACTGGGCCAACATCAGCACGCTGAGATGGACATCACCGTCCGCAGGGAGGGGATCGAGGGCCAAAGTTTTCCGCCTTCTATCTCGGACTCGGGCTCGGGCACGGGCACGGGCACGGGCACGGGCACGGGCACGCTGCAGCCAGGGGACGCCTTGGTCCTCGGGGGGCCTCCCTCGTCGTGGACGACCCGGGTCCTCTTGTTTGGGGGGACGCCGGAGATTTTTCCCACGGGGCCCAAGGTTCGCAGGGGCAGCCGCTGACCCTAGCCAGGGGGGCACACTGAGACCACCTGGGGCCAGGGAACCAGTCAGATCAGGGAGGCCAGGCCCTGGCCCCAAGGAAGGGCTCTGCCCACGTGAGACCGCCTGTTGGCAGAGTTTCGGCCGGCTCCCAAGTGTGAAAGAAGGGGCAGGGGGCGGGTGTCAGCAACCTTCCAAGAGGGGTGAAAGCCAAGTGGAATGTGTGGAGGGAGGGGTCCAGCCTGGAGACTTGTTCCTGGAGTTCGAAGCCTCGCCCGGTACGTTACCACCAAACCACCAGCACCACCGCTACAGCCACCCCCGGCCCCGCAAGCCTGCTGACCCCCAGGCAGGTTAAGAGCTGGGCAAAGCGCAGGAACGAGCCACCGCAGGGCTTGCTCCAGAAGAGGCCCGTGGGGACAGTCAGGGTCTAGAAGGAACGGTCGTGTGCCCGGAGTATGCACTTGGGAGACAAGCTGGATGAGGGGTGGTGATAGGGGAGGTGGGGGGGGGGGCGCGCGCACGCGCGCGCATTTCGCTCAGTCCAACAGAGGTGGGCCTTAGGCAGCGTCTTGAGACCTCTTCTTGATTTCCCCGCTGGGCTGCGGCCGCAAGCACAGGGCCACAGGGTCAAGACCTGGAGAGCCAGGGCTGAATGGAAGCCAGGGCCCTTCCTTCTCATCGCTGAAGTGAGGCTCGGGGCCTCTTCGGGACAAAGCCGAAGTCTGCAAAGGCATGGCCCAGGGGTCCGCTCGGCCCGGCTCCTCTCCTGTGCTGTCCTCTCGAGGAGGTGGGTCCGGGAGCCCTGGGGACAGGACACGACAGGCCTGTGCCAGAATCCTGGACACCCCGGGAAATGGCAGAAATTCTTGGCTCAGGAGAAGGGCTCCTTCTGCAGTGTCTCCTTGGTCCTGAGAGCGCCGTTCCCCTCTGGACTCCGACTGCGAGCCCTCGCTGGGCCTCGGGCCCCCTTGGCACTGGGTAGCCAGGCTCCCCACGTCATCCCCGAGCTGGACAGAAAAGCGGCACTGGGCCGGACTCCGCCACTGCTGCCAATGGCAGCACAACTCTGGCTGGGCTCAACGCGGCCCAGAGAGGCTTCGGGGGCCCTGGGCCTGCCCAGGCCGGACCTGCTCTTACTCCCAGGGGAAGGGGCACGCACGCGGCCAAAAGCCCGCGGCCCCGGGGCAGCCCAGGGCGGCCCCTGGCCTGGCCTGGGCTCCAACCGAGCAGCTTCCTCTAGTCCCGCCCAGACATGGCGGCCGCCAGAGTCCCGGAGCCTCCACTTCCTCTACCCTACAAGCCAGGCACCGGCGGAGGGGGGCCGGGGGGGGGGTGTGTGTGGGGGGAAGGGACGGGGGCCGAGCGCCTTCCCCCGGTGCCCGCCTCTGGAGCTTCTAAGGCCTCGGGTCACACCTCCTGCCCCTTTGCTGGCGGAGCTCTTGATTTCCCGGGGCACGGGCCGGGCCCTTGTTCCCGACTGTACGCCCCTGCCACTCCTCCCCAGGAAGGGACAGCACAGGGTCCGCGAGGCTGGCGACTGGCGGACCTGTTCCTCTTGATGGCAGCATCACACCAGAAACAGCAACCTGCCTCTCCCCAGTCCTCTCCCTCCGCCCTTCGCTGACGAAAAAACGAAATGGCAGGCGAAAAGCAAGGTGCCTCAACATCTTGGCCACTTTGGCGGGACGGGGGACGGGGGACGGGGGACGGGCGGGCGCCTCAAACCCTTGTACGCCACCCTGAGTGGCCTCGTCTCTGAGGGGTCCTCTCAAGCCGCCTTCACCACAAAAAAGCGAGGACTCCCCCATCGAGGCACCCAGCAGTGGACCTGCAGCTGTATCTTTAGCAATCGGTTCCCAAGCCGAAGACCTTGGGAAACACACTGAGTGTGGGCACAGAGTTCGAGTCACATCCGGCCCGTGCCTGGCGAGACACAATCTCACGGGTCACCCAGTCTCGTCCGCATCCCCCTTCCCAAACGTCCAGCCGGCGCAACCTCTCAATAATCCAGCAAGAGCGCCCTCCCATGGCCTTCCCGGCCTGGGCGAGTGCCAGGGTGGAGCGAGCTGGGCCCAAGGGTGCTCAGGAGGCGAGGGGAGGAACAGGCATACGGGGCTCCTGCCCTCACAGCACAAAAGGCCAAAGGCCTAACAGGCCTGGATCTCCTCAAAGGGTCACCAACCGCCTGTGCCCCCTTGGGGCTGAGACCGCGGCTTCTCGTGGGTGAGGTGGGCGGCCGAATGATCACGTCGCTGGCAGTTAAGCTTCACAGAAGCTGGAGGCCAATCTGGGTCCCGGTCGCAGGTGCACACGCCCCAGGCCCTGGCTCGGGCCCAATTCCTCTCCACTCTCCCCGGTCCTGCAGGACACTGACCTCAGTTTCCACGTGCCGATCGCCCGCATGTACACGGATGATCCACATGCTCGTCCAAGCATCTCTTCCTTCCCACTCCACAATCACGACCTGCCTCGAGAGCCTTTCTCTGCCACGGCGGAAAACTCCGGCCTAGTACACCAGTGTCCCCCCGCTGCCGGGAACCTACCTTGGGAGTCTCTCCTCCTCGAGGCTTGCCGACATACCAGAATCACTGCCTCTTTCCCATGATGAAATAAACCCTTTTGGAAGAGGAGAAGGAAGGGAACAGAAAGCACTCACTCACCCAGAACACCAGCGCCTAGAGATGGACCGACGTCCCCGATGATGTCCCTTCTCCACCTTTCCTTCCGCGCTCTGCCTCCTCTGCAACGAGAGAGAGAGCCCAACGCCCTTCACTCAGTGAGGGACCGCCACGCTGCTGGTTAACAACGGGCCGCGTGCAGCCCCGGCCCAGGCAACCTCGACAGTGTCTTCGGCGACTATTCGTACC
>NW_027413876.1:10000-32950 GCF_048773025.1 Camelus bactrianus | reverse complement strand
TTTTTTCCTGGCTGACACGTTTTATGACAGAGATAACCCACAGGAACTTAATGGATTCGGGGTAAACCTAGGGAGGCGAAAAGTTTCACCTCGAATGCTGCTCGTCACAATCAAGACATGGCTCTTTTCACGAGACCGATCCCTTGACATTTGCTTTTCTGGATGAAAGGATCTGTCCTAGATCATGTCAACCTGAAGGAAAACATTTGGGTTCCTTCCTGTTCGCATTCCCTGCCTGCATGTTCCCTTGAAAACCAGTTCCATAGAGCTCTTTCATGAATGAACTCTGGCAAGTGTATGTGGAGGAAGAAACATGCCAGGCCTACAAGCCGGGGACATACACAAGTGCCTACATGCATACATGCATACATGGGACCGGGCCCTTTCCAGATCCTTGGACGGCAGTACCATAGAAATGAGGATGGCTTCCACAAGACTCTCAGGCAAGCCAAGCTCTTTTGCGAAAGCGATAGCTTGTGCACAAAGGAGAAGGTGGCATGAGGGGAGAGGGAGGGGGAGTGCCAGCTCCCTGAGCAGCAGGGGCCATGCTTTTCTACCTAAAGGAAGGGCTTTGTCTCAGGATCACTGATCACTTCCATAAATCATCCGATATCTTGGATCGGCCGCAGGCGGCTCCAGGGTGAAGAGCCATCGCCCCAGGCTCTGTGGGGAATAGAGAAGACTTCCGTGAGGGGAAAGAAACGCATGAGAATTTTCTGCAAGAAAGCTCAGGAACAGATAATGTAAACACGGAGAGTTGAGCTTCCTGTCTCGTGACAACTAGGTCTACTGGGTCATGTCACAGAGAGCAAGCGAATCCTTTATTCCCCTGAGCCTTTTTCTTTTTCTTTCTCTATCTTTCTTTGTTCTTTGTTCCCTTTAGAGTGTGTGTGTGTGTGTGTGTGTGTGTGTGTGTGTGTGTGTGTGTGTGTGTGTGTGTCTGTGTCTGTGTCTGTGTGTGTGTGTGTGTGTGTGTGTGTGTCTGTGTGTGTCTCTGAAACTCAGGTACTGCCCTGTCTCATACAGACGAGACCAGCAGATCGACATGACCAGAGATTTTGTAGCTTTCATTTAAAAACTATAGGTCACTCACGAGTCGGGTAGGACGGGTGCTGTGTCCAGCGCAGCTCCGGACCGTGTCTGAGGACGGGCGACGCAAGAATTAAGAAACAAAGAGACCAAGTAAAGAGCGAAAATGGGACCAGGGGACTCAAGGTCTCGTGGATCTAGAGTGCCAAAAGCCTGGTCGACATCCTGTTTATTGGGAGTATACGGCTCAGGGAAAAAAAAAAAAGAAATGCGATCAAAGAGGTGGGGCTTTAGATATTTCATGCCAGAAGCACGAAGTTCTGCTTGCTGGCTAACTGATTCATTTCAGGCCTATCCCTTCCAGGAACAATCACCCTCCTCGGGGGATGCAAAATTTCTAAGTGTATCCTGTGATTGCCTCTGGGACATCTCGAGATAGCAAATATTTCCCTGGGGTTAAACCACATGCTTTCCTGCCAGAACCAAGTTCTGTTAATGGATGATCTGGCTTCCCATGACCGTCCATTGTTTTACCCTAAGGAAATATCTGCCATCTGTTGCGCCCTCACGGTCAATCTCAGGATTGCCCCTCACACAATTTCTTGAGCATCATACATGTTATAGGTCATCGACTGTGTAAAACATGAAAACAAAGCAGGCGTGTGCATTTTTAAGCAAGTAAGTGTGAATGTAAGATTTTACGCTCATGGAAATGCTGGTGCAGCTTGGTTTCTAGTTGCTGGTTCTCCAGCAGCTTGTTTCCCAGCAGACGCGTAGGACACTAGAGAACCCACTCACTCAGAAAGAACCGATGGGACGGGTAAGGTTTTTCGGCTCGGAGGGTGAAAGCTTTTAAACTCTGTGTGGAAAAAAGACGTTTCAGGTGTATATTTCTCCTTAAGAAGGCTGCGAATTAGAGTTTCGACGAGGGAGACCACGCAGCAGTGTGTACGTTTAAAAAGGCCTCCGCGTGCCCCTCCCCACCCTTTTTTGTTTGTTTGTTTCTTCCATTCGGTTTCAGGTTCTACCTGATTCAGCCCCCTGGCCTCAGTCTCAGGCCACTGTGGGCTATGCAGACAGACGTTTCTGACGTTGTCGAGATGGACAAGATAAGGAGGGTTCCCCCCAGAGAACTGGGCCGCTGCTTCTATGAGATCAAAAAGCTGACCTACTCATCCAGTTCTATGTTTAGAAATTTGCTCCTTTCTGGGAAAGCGTAGAGCTCTGCGGTAGAGTGCGTGCTCAGCATGCACAAGGCCTTGGGCTCAGTCCCCAGTACCACCACTGAAAACGTATAATAAATCTAAATAATTAATTGAAACGTAGATAAAGACACCTAATGACCCGTCCCCCCTCCAAAAAGATAAAAACTTCTTGTTAAAAAAATTTTTTTTATTTTATTTTTTTATTTTTTTAGTTAAAAAGGCAGGAGGAGGACGAGGACGAGGACGAGGACGAGGACGAGGAGGACGAGGATGAGGAGGAGAAATTAGCTTCTTTCCAACAAGGAGATTTCCAGGTCAAATGGAGAGCCAAATATTTCTATGTTCTAAAACTTCAGCTTTCCACGTATCCTGGCGTCAAAACGTCGGCACGGGTAAAGATTGTTCATCATTCTGTGACTATGCACTTCCTGCATTTTGGAGTGTTCATCTGTCCTTTCTCTTAGGAATAGATGATCATCAGAAATAGCAGTTCTGTTGATTAAACCCCCTTTTAACATATCGTTGTTTCCTGGTCACTAAAGTTACCTAATAATCACTTCACAGTCTATGGAAGTCAAATCATTGTGCTGTACACCCGAAACTGATAGAGGGCTGTATGTCAAACCTATGTCAATAAAACTGAAAAAAGAAAAGAAGAAGAAGAAAAGAAAAGTCTGCTTGCTCGGGGCATCCGGTAAAGGCCCTCTTTCTGAGCGCACAAGTCAACCTCGGGCCGATTCACCCTGTCCCTGAAGAAGGGCAAAAATCCTCCACTCTATCTCCCGTTAGGTCCCGGACACTAGCCAGAGTTCCTCCTCACTCAACCCCCACCCCGTTCCTGCGTCACACTGTGTGGGCTCAGGCACACAACCTATCGCTTTCCTTTAGCGTGTGGAATGAATATCGCCCGAAGGGAATTTCCTTTGTTGTCGTTTAAATAAACTGACGTGTTAATAAGTGCTCTGGAGGGACACATTCCCTTTGACCTGATCAGCCATAGTGACATCCCATGACCCAGGAGTGTACAATATCATGGATTGGAAAGGATCTTAGAATTCAGAAATCATGGTGACGTGGGTCTGATGACCTAGCTGGCTCCATACAAACCAAGAGATGAAGGTGCCCAACATTTTCACTCGATGCTGCCTAAGTTCTTGACAGTCACTTTAAAAAAGGAAAAGGAAAATTTGCATGGCACGCTTAGTTTTGAGAATGCTATCTGACTGCATGGTGGAACGCAAGGAAAAGCCGAGACGCTCGCCCACGGTATCGAGAGAAACGCAGAACCGTGTTTCTGGTAGCTTTCTTCACCGCTGCGCAAAGGCGGGAGCGACCGCTACCTCACGCAGAGGAGGAGAGGACGGGTTTCTCGGCCCCGTCACGCAATGCCAGGCAGAAGAAGCCTTCTCCGATGAGACAGAAGCGTGTCAAAGCGCATCCCTGCGTCGAAGGCTTCGGTTTCCCGGGGAAGGGGGTCGAGCCGAGGGACCCAGGCCCCCACGTCAGTCAGTCTTTCACTGGATTCACTGGCCTCGCTGTTACTCCTCAGCGATGGCCCCTCAGATTGCTCTCGTGTGTCTTTACCTTCTGGCTTTAGGAAGGACTTTAAACTTCGGCTGAGGGGCGGGACACCCAGAAGGGTTCTTTCAGTTCACCCCATCTTAGGTATTGCCATATCCAACACGTTGGTTTTCATCCCATCGTGGACCTACCTACCGGAGAGTTTCGCTGCTTAAAAGTCCCCTGTGCTCCACCTATTCATCAACAACCCCCCGCCACAACACACACACACCCACACCCACACCCACACCCACACACCCACACACACACACACCCACACAGACAACCTTCACCACCACCACCCCCGACCCCACTCATCTTTTCACCCTCTCTGGGGCTTTTGCCCTTTTGAGAATGAATGTCTTCCAGAGCCGGTACCCTACAGGATGCCACCTTTTCAGATTGGCTTCTTTCAGGGAGTCAGGGGCACGCAGAAACGGCCCCGCCTGTCTCCCACAGGTCTCTCGGCTCCACGGGTCCCTGGTTTCCTTTTTAGAGCCAAATCACATGCTGTGGCACGGACCTAGCCCGGGCGACGTGTCCCTTCACCTCTTGAAGGACGCGTCTGTCCCGGTCGCCTCCACGGTTCCGGCAGTGATGAAGCAAGCCCCTCCACACCCCCACCCCCACCCCGCCCACCGTCCAGGTCCGTCCGCGTTCAGGTTTCCGCGTGGACGGAGCCCCGAGGGCTAGGCCTCAGGGTGAGAGTGGTATGGCGGGTGGCAGGTGGCGCACTGAAGGGTCCCAAATCCGGAGGATGCCGGCAAGGAAGGTCGCCAGGTCAAAACCTTCCTTCCCTCCCTCCGTCTCCTTAGGGTGGATGGCTGGGCCCGTGAATTCAGAGAGGACACGAGACACATGCTGTGAGCCGAGATTTCCAAGCCAGGAGACCTGGTGGAGGGTAAAGAAACGAGTTGATTGGGGGGGGCGGGGGCGATGGGGGGGGCTCTTAGGACTGCAGCCCAGGAGACACAGATGCAAGAAAGAAGCACTGGAAGTGTGTGTCATCAGACTACCCCACGGGGCAAGTGGAGAAGGGGAAACGAAAGAAAACACACCACAAGAGCAAGGCGGGAACTTTGAAACAACCAGGCTGCGGCTAGCAGCTGCTGGCAGATTTGTTTTTGAAACCGGTTGGTGGTGCCCTTGAGCTTGATACAGTTCTGACCACTCATGCCCCCCCTCCCCCCATTGATGCCGGTGTCGGGACCCAGGGGAGGCCACCCCAAACATGTATGTGCCTCCGTGGCACACGGATGGGTTAGAAATGAGAGTGACCGAAGAAGCCGAGGGGCCAGCAGACGCAAGAGGGACCCTCAGACTCTTCTTTCTGTCTCCCTGAAAGCGGGAAATCGATCACTTCCGTGGAGGGTGCCCTCCCTGCATCTGGACTTAGGAAAACACCCTGATCACCCACTGAGAGCCTTCAGGCCCCGGAAGCCTAGAGAAACCAACCAACCTCGTGACTTCTTTCAGGGGCTTCCCCCCCTCCCCAAAACCCAAACTCCGTCTCGATTCTTCACGGACGGGTCACCCAAAACCAAAGGCTCTCAGCCCGGCCCATTTCGCACAAAGGGCTGATTTCTTGTCCTAAAACGGAGAAAAGCTGCCTGCTTCGGGGACACATGAGTGCTTGAATGAAAGACAGTAGGTTCCCTGTCGCTCCTGCTCAATGATCCGTCTGGGGTCCATTTTTGGATCAGTCCAGCCCAGAGAACTCAAGATGTGTAGAGGGAGGGGACAACGTCCCCCTCCCTGAAACAGGACTATGTCTGCAACAAAGTTCCTCCCACTGGCCGTCCAGCTCCATTTTGGATGACTGAATCCTGGTTCACCTCATTTGGGTGTTTTGTTTTTGTTTCTGTTTCTGTTTTTGTTTTTGTTTTTGATTAATAGACTTTATTTCCTAGAGCAGTTTCAGGCTCACAGCAGAATTGAGCAGAAAATACAGAGAGTTCTCACATAGCCCTCCCCACCCACACATATATCCTCCACTCCCCTCAACATCTCTCATCAGTGTGGCCTATTTGGTAAAACTGATGATCCGACATGGACACGTTATTATCCATCAAAGTCCATAGTTTACAGGACGGTTCACTCTTGAGGTTGTACGTTCTATGGGTTTTGACAAATGTACAATGACATGCAGCCACCACTATGGTATCCTACAGAATAATTTCATCGCCTTAAAAATCCCTCACGCTGCATCTGTTCATTCCTCCTTCCCTCCCTCTCCCCAAACCCCTGGATACCATGATCTTTTGATTGTTTCTAGAGCTTTGCCTTTTCCAGGATGTCATTTGGTTGGAATTGTACAGTTGGTAACAATTTTCAGACCGGTTTCTTTGATTTAGTAAGATGCCTTTTAAGTTTCTTCCATGTCTTTCACGGCTTGATAGCTAATTTCCTTGTCTTTCGTTCTTTTTTATTTATTTATTTTTTTAAAATGTTTTTACTGCACATATATTTTTAATTTACATATATGTACTGTTCATTGTTTCCAGGAAGGTTTAGAGCTTTAGCTTTTTAAACTTACATACTTATCAAAGGAATAAAGCCAACCACAAAAGAAGAATGAATTCAAAAAGATACACACACCCTGCTATTAGCAGCAACATCATTTATGATTGCCAAGATACGGAAGCATCCTAAGTGCACATCAATATTTGAATAGATAAAGAAGAGGGGACACACACACACACACACACACACACACACACACACACACATACACACACGTAATGGAATACAATTCACCCATGAGAAAGAAGGATATTTTGCCATTTGTGGCCCTTCCTTTCCTTTTTTTTTTTCCCCCCTCCACTTTAAAAACCAGAATTTTATAACTGGGATAAACACTTCCATTGAGTCAAAAACAGTAAAATGCCTAGAAATAAACTTAATCGAGGAGGTTATCTATACTCCAGAATCTGAAATGACACAAAGAAATGGAAAGATGCCTTGTGCTCTTGCATTGGAAGAATCAATACTATCAACATGGCCACACTATCCAAAGCAAACCGCAGGTTCCATGCAACCCCTGTCAAAATACTCACGACATTCCTCACAGAACTAGAACAAACAATTTCAAAATTTTTAAGGAACAACGGAAGACCCTAAACAGGCAAAGCAATCTTTCGAAGGTCTCCTCTCCCTCCCTCCCTCCCTCCCTCCCTCCCTCCCTCCCTCTCTCTCTCTCTCTCTTTCTCTCTCTCTCTCTCTCTCTCTCTCTCCCTCCCCCCCTCTCTCCCCCTCTCTCTCTCCCTCTCTCCCCCCCTCCCTTTCTCTGTCATCTTTTTGTTCTCTTTTCTTAGGATTTGATGACTTGAGACCATCCTTTATCATTCCTTGTAAAGCCGGCTTGATGGTGCTGAAATCTTGTAGCTTTTGTTTATCTGTGAAGCTTTTGATTTCTCCCTCAAATCTGAACGAGAGCCTTGCTGAATAGAGTATTCTTACCTGTCAGTTTTTCCCTTTCATCACTTTAAGTATGTTGTGCCACCCACTTCTGGCCTGTAGAGTTTCTGCTGAAAAATCAGCTGATAACCTTACGGGAGTTCCCTTGTATGTTATTTGTTGCTTTTCTCTCGTTCATTTTAATATTTTCTCCTTATCCTTAATTTTGGTCAATTTGATGACGATGTGCCTCGGTGTGTTCCCGTATGGTACTCTCTGCACTTCCACCTCATTTGGTTATTTAAAGGATCTTCAGTCTGTTCAATTCATAGGAGAGAACTTCCACGTGTATTTCTTCTCAGTTTTATGAAACAAAGAAGGACCCAGGAAACTGGCAAAACATAAATGCTTTTCTATTGGGTTGAGCAAAGACAGGCCCTGGCCGGGGACGGGGGGGGTGCTGGAGGGTCGGGGGGGCGGTGTAGAGAAGGATATAGATCATTGTTAGAGTGCCTGCTTAGCATGCATGATGCCCTGGGTTCAATCCCCAGAACCACCATTAAAATAAATAAATAACCTAATCAAACCCATCCCCCTCCTCCCCCCCCCAAAAAAAAGAAGGAGAAAAGAGTGAGAGACAGAGACAGAGACAGACCATCGGGAAAAGTAGCTGCACTAATACTTCCAAGAAACAGGACAACATAAAGATAATGGAAGAAATGCTGGATAGTGAACAGCCACGGGTGGTTGGCACAGACCCATAGCTTCTGGACTCGCTAAAAAAAAAAAAAAAAAGAATATGAGAATCATATGGATCAGGAGATTGGGTCTGAATTTTGTGCCGTTTGACTTGTGCCAGTTACAAAGGTCATGCACAAGGAAGATGACTGGCTACTTTATTGTCTGAAATGAGACACTTGAAAGTGAAAGGAGGTGCTATACAATCGTGCCTGGACTGGGATTTTTCTAAGGGAGCCCAAATCCTTTACAATATATATCATGTTTTCAAAAATGAATATCATTCCTGGACAACATTTAAGCAATTATTTTCTGTGTTATCAGTAAACATTTTTAAAAAATCAGTAAGAAAGGAAGAGGGAGAGAGAAAGAGAGAGAACAGGAGTAACTATACGCGCGCGTGCGTGCATGCATGTGTGTGTGTGTGTGTGTGCGCGCGTGTGCGCGCACGTGTGTTGAGGTGGGGGCCTAAAAGAGGGTGAGGATTCTTTTCATCGAGGTCTGTTTGTACAGAATTCTCTCCTTCTCCGCTTTACACTGTGAAGGAAAAGCCCAGCTGGGATAACAAGCTAAGTCGCAAATCTAAGTGTAACAAGTGTCGGATTACTGATCTGAGTTCTGCTGGGCTAACTCGTAAATCTAAATTAATAAGTGCCGGTTTGCTGATTCCCTGTTCATATTTTGCTAGCCAGCTGGATTTTCAAAGAGACATATCTGGCCTTGAAATGTTGGTTTGCTGCCTCACTGCCTCTACTTTCGTGATAATGATGTTGCTAAAGCTATTGCGTGCCTATTGGCCGAATACCCCAAGCTGGTACTTAACCCTATAAAACCTCACGTGCACGTCTTGGAGGTGCTCAAGGCTTAGGAGCAGAAGCCCCTCTGAGCCCGCCGGCGTAATAAATCTGAGTACTCCAACCCTCCGAGTGGTGCTTGTTTCTTGGCCGGCCTGTCATTTCCATAACAGCACCGTTGACAATAAGAACGTCACTCTCGTTCCGGCATAAAGAAGACATCTGGGGAGGGTGGGGTGGGGGGTGGGGTGTAGATCTATGTTATGTCCTGATTCCAGGAAGGAAAGGGGCAAGGGTCAGCGTGCCCTTCTTTCTGGGGTATCTGTCTGTTCGCTTTTGGTGTTCGGCTGGTTTGGTTATTTCAGCTTTCTGTTTGGTTCCTTTCACAGATCCAGTGGCTCAAAACAGCATTCTGATTTTCTTTTCTCCTGGGGTTTGGTTTTTGATAGGTAGAGGGACAGGGCCCACGCAGGGGTGGGGGTGGGGGGTCACTGTGCCGGAGAAAGGGAGGCGGCTGTGGTGAAATCATCGAGCAGAGGGGATTTCTACGAGAGGGACTCTCCGAAGTGAATGGGGTCCAAGGAGATCAGCAGGGTTTCTGTGTGCTCGTTTGGTTTTGTTCGTGCGTGTGTTTGTTTTTTCTGGACGAGGCCAAAGAACTCTTCAGGTGGAGGTGTGTGTCCAAAGGGTCTGACAGGATGGGAGGATGCGGGGCGAGTCAGTCCATGTGCCCAGAAAGAGAGAGAATCTGTCATAGCTGAGACTCAGGCCTTTTTCAGACCTAGGCCCAGAGAGCAGTTCGGCTCCGAGCATTCACGGAGAAGTTCGCCGCCACCTCAGTCCTGTCCCCCACCCCCGCCCTCCCCCACGCCTCAGCCCCCAGTGAAGGAGGAATCATGAAGTGGCCGCACTTAGGCTAAGCCAATTTTTGGCTTTATGCTTACTGCTTGCTTTTAGAACGATCAGCAAACTCGACTGACCAGACACCGCTCCCAGCTCCAGGCCCACTGTTAAAAACAGCTAAAGTTGTCGATTCTAACTGTTTGATTTGACCTTCCTCTGATCGTTCAACTTGACAATCATGTTTGGCGTCTGAGTCTTTCCCCAGGAAGGGAGTCACGGGAGGATAAGCTCAGGAGAACGACCAGCCCCCTCCCACCCCCCACCCCCCACCCCGAGTTCCTCCGTGGCGCTGGTGCCGCCGGGTGAGTCTGACCAGATAAAGAAGGTCACGGGCTGATGACCTACTAGACCACCAGGAGGTCCCATGTTATCAGACACTCATCCAGATTTAGGAGGAAGTTTCATCAGAGACCCTTGTTGATCATGAGCACCTTTTGTGCTCCCGCCTGTTGTGATTCCCTTTCATGCTCCAACCTGTTCGTCCACAGAAGCATGAAACCCCAACCCCAAGACGGGTTCACAGTTTGGAGGGCACTAGCCTGCTGTGAGTCCCCTTTGCCCAGCAAAGCAATCAAGCTGCCTCTTTTCTTCTAAACTCTAAGACCCTGTCTCTGGGTTATTTGGCTCGTCAGGGACGGGGTGGGGGAGGGCGATCTTTCGGCAACACCCGCAGAAGTTTCCCTGAGTGGCAGGAACCAGCGTGGCCCTCAGGCCTCAGCCCCGCAGGCAGGCAGGCAGGCAGGCAGGCAGGCAGGCAGGCAGGCAGGCAGACAGGCAGGCAGGCAGAGTTGGAGCGACCGTTGGTCCCGCCCCCGCCCGCGCACCACCCCCCCCCCCCGCCCCCGCCGCTGCTTCCGCCGCCGCCGCCGCCACCGCCGCCGCCGCCGCCTCCCAGGCCTTCTCCACCGATCGGTCCCAAATCGACTGACTGTCTCCTGGAAGCGGGGGCGGGGACGTCAGGAGGATCCATTCGGCAGGGCCTCGTTCAATCGCTTCATTCAAATGCAGAAAGCTCTGTGCTCAGGTCAGAGCCTTTGACTTGGCCTCCGGCTCCTCTCTGTTGAACGGCTTTTGTTCTTTGGTTTCAATTTCCCCACCCTTAGGCCACCCCGTCCCAACTGCACGGAGGGAGGCGGGAGGGAGGGGGAGAATCTCGCCTGGTCTCAGGCCAAAGGAGTCCCCTCCTTTTCCTAATCTGGGTAAACCCCACTACACCGTTTGAGAATCATGGAAGGGCATGGAAGCAGACCTCTGACTTGATAGATTCCTCTGGGATGGGAGACTTTAAAAAAACAAAATTCTTTTTCCCCTGCTTCCAGGGAGGCAGAAAGGAGGGCCAGAGTGTTCCTCTTGCCTCGGGCAGTTCTTTGTTTGTTTCTTTCTTTCTTTTGTTAAATCATTTTTTTTTCCTTTTTTTCTTCCAGTTTTATTGAGACAGAGTTGACATACAGCAGTGTATACTTTGGGGGGGGGCGGGGAGAGGAATTCGATTTTATGTATTTATTTTTGACCGAAGGTACTGGGGATTAAACCCAGGACCTTGTGCTTGCTTGCTAAGCACACAGTCTACCACTGACCTATACCCTCCCCCTTGGCCAGTTGTGAAGTCCCTTTCATTCAGCATAGTCCATCGGGCACATTTTGGGGCAGCCTACTCTGGACCCCAACATTTCCCTATTCTGTAACTTCCCTGGAAGTTTTACACATTAAAAGCTGGGCTGTTGACTGTGCATGTGCGTCCATGCGTGCGTGCGTGCGTGCGTGTGGTGTGGGGGCAGGAGGGAGGGAATAGTTTCCTAGAGGGCCTGCGTTTCATGGACCCAGTTTCTTAGTTCTGAGAACAGGTCTGTTCAAGGAAACAGTTGTAGTATCTCGTCTCAGGAGGCGGTGGTGTCGATGGGCTTCTGAAGCTAGGCCTAGGGAGCAAGCAGTCAGGTATCGCCTAAGAGGCACTTGTGTGGAAAACCAAAGTACAGCACAAAGGTTAATCATTGGAGCAGATGAGAAACCAGATTCAGGGCCGGGAGTAGGGGGTCAGTCTGGTAGGAGATTTCCACACATCGGGGTCATCGAAACGGCTCGAGCAGTTTGAAATGCCTCTGATGATGTCCTGGGGTGTTTGGCTCAACTCTCTGAGCGGCTCCTCCAAAAACAGGCCCTAGGGTGGTTTCCACAGGAGCTGTTGTGGCCATTTCTCTGACGTTTACCTCCCGTTGTCCAGCTTCAGTCTGCAGGGCTTCAGGAGACGGAGCATTTTAGTACTCAATGATGCCAAGACAAAAGGGTGAGAGAAAATGGGAAACGTTCGTGGAGATGGTCCTAGGCAGATAGTGGAGGCAACTAGAAGACCTTCAGTCTCCGGGCCGGCTTTCAGGTTGAGACAAAAACCCTAAGGCAAGCGCTTGCTGCCACAGCACATCGACTAACACGGGAACCATCCAGAGAAGATCAGCACGGCCCCTGAACGTGGACGACACACGCACATACGTGAAGCGTTCCGTAGCTTTAGTGATGTCAGTCACCCAGAGGAAGACAGATATCCTATGCCATCACTTCTAGGTGGGATCTGAAAGTAAGTCAAGACACCCATCCATACATAAATAACTCCATTTTAAAAAGACTCCAAGGAACCTATTTACAAACCAGAAACAGACTGGACTCGCAGACATGGAAAAGAAACCGATGGTTAACACAGGGGACAGGGTAGGGTGGAGGAACGGGGGAGGGCAGAGGGATAAATCAGGAGTTTGGGATTAGCAGATATAAACCACCCTATACAAACTAGGTACACAAGTAGGTCCTACTGTCTAGCACAGGGAACTATGTTCAATAGCTTGTAATAACCTATCCTGAAAAAGTATACGTGTGTGTGTGTGTGTGTGTGTGTGTGTGAATAAGTGAATCACTATGCCGTACGTCATAAATGAACACAACATTGTAAGTCAACTATACTTCCATTGACAGAGAGTTCCTACAATAAACAGGCAGGCAGGCAGGCAGGCAGGCAGGCAGGCAGGCAGGCAGACAGACACAGACACAGACACACAGACACACAGACACACAGACACACACACACACACACACACACACACACACACACACACACACACACACACACACCCACAGACACAGGGGAACCCTAAGGAAAACGAGTAGCACTAGTATCTCTTATCCATGCATGTCTATCCCAGTTTAATGGAAACCTAAGTTTTTGCCTCCAAGTCAATGATGCTAATAACTCTGCTGCCAAGAATAGAAAAATCCTCACGGAGGATTTCTGAATCCCAGAAGGGTCAGGGAGGGAGAAAAAGAGAAAGGATTCCATTCTGCTGACAGAGGTATGATAGTTACCATGTGGGTGTCCGCCTCTAAAAGGGAAGGAAGGGGAAAAAACAAAAGTTTATTTTCCCTTGTATCTGAAAAGAAAAAAATTTAAAACTCAATCCTCTTGGAGACAAGAAGTCGTACACACCTCATGTCACTGATTCTCCTCCTCCACCTCCTCCTCCTCCTTCCTCTACTTCTTCTTCTAGTCTATATCTCCCATGGATTCTGACGACCTTGCCTGATGATGGCGGGTGATGGGGGCAGAGATCGATCCTTCTGAGAAGTAAGTTGGCAAGCGCTTTAGTGAAGCCTCGTAGGATTTACCCAGCGAAGCGGGTGCCTTCGTCCCTGGAGGCTGCGGAAAGTATGTCCCCAAGTCACATACGCATGTGTTTGTCTTTTGTTGTCGTTGTTGTTGTTGTTGTTGTTGGTGGTGGTGGTGTGTGTGTGTTTGTTTGTTTGTTTATTTGTTTGTTTGTTTGTTTGTTTGTTTGTTTGTAGCAGTGTCCTGGCCATGCTGATGGCATCAGGCTTGCAGCGGGGGAAGGAAGGCTTCAACCCCTTTGGAAGTCATACCTACCATCCCAAGAACGTCTGGATGACCCCTACTATGTGGCAGTTGAATGGGGGCCAGTTACTGGGGTTCAGCGTGTCCAGAGAGAGGAGGTCTGAGGCCTCTGGGGACAAAAAGTTTGTACGTATGTATGTATGTATGGCCAGTTGACTGTTTTTGCGGTCCTATAGGAATCTTCCTGCCCCTGTCTATTGAACAATGGGAGTCATCTTCCAAGTGCCCTGACACCAGACACCACGGTGGGTGAAGGAATGCGGGTGGGGTGGGGGTGGGTGGGGGAGGTCATCCAGGAAGCTGGGAGAAACCGAGCACGTCCGTGGGTCAGTGGGTCGGCCTGTCGGATGGTCGCCATGCTGGGTTTCCCCTAACCCAGGCCATTTGCCGAATGGACAGAACAGACTGGGGCCACGTGTGCCACCCACCCTCTTTCCGGAGGCTGTGGTCCACTGTGTTTACATGAAAGTCAGTGAAGGAGGCATCTCCTCGGGACTCGGTTCCGTCCCTTTCACGAGAGCCTCCACTTTGGATGACAGCCAGCCAGCCAGCCAGCCCTCGATGCCAGGGCAGTAGACGACTGCCAGGAATATCCCATCCTTTCTGGAACCCTGAGTGTACCCACCTGTACAGACACAAGGCTGAAGAATACATGACGTTCCTTCCTAGTTGACAGCACTCCCCATGTCACTGAAACAGTGTCCAGTACGCTGACGTCATCTCCTCCCTCTCCCACACCCCCGCACGCGCACAAACACGCGCGCGCGCGCGCGCGCACACACACACACACACACACACACTCTGTCTGTCTGTCTGTCTGTCTGTCTGTCTGTCTGTCTGTCTGTCTTCTAAGGATGGAGAAGAGTTTGCTGAGCTATTTCGGGTGCCCTCTCATCCTAGTTCCTATCTCCAAGTTGGTTCAAAGTCCAAAAGGCGGTCAAGCACTTAATCAGATAGGTCCCTCGTAAAGAATGCCTCCCACATCACGACGACAGGCTTCTTAGGCCAGCCGAGAAGCTCCTTCAGTTCTGCGCCCATCTTGGCTCTAAGTTGATATCAGTCTGTTACGGAAATGACAGGCCAGCCAAGAAACAAGCACCACTCGGAGGGTTGGAGTACTCAGATTTATTACGCCGGCGGGCTCAGAGGGGCTTCTGCTCCGAAGCTCTGAGCACCTCCAAGACGTGCACATGAGGTTTCATAGGGTTAATTACAAATATGGGTCTATTCGCCAATAAGGCTCAAACAACAAAAAGCAAAGGATCAGTACACTGGAGCTTATCAATTTGGAACAGATCACGTTACTGACACTTGTTGAGCTTGGATTTACGAGTTAGCTTGTTAGCCCAGTAAACTGACACTAAACTTCAGATTTACGAGTTAGCCCAGCAGAACTTAGATCAGTAAACGGACACTTATCACACTTAGATTTGTGACTTTAGCTTGTTAGCCCAGCTGGGCTTTTCCTTTACAAGTCCTCCAGGATCCAAGAAAGCCACATTGGAAAACAAGTGGTGATTCTGATGGGACAGGAGATCAGTCATTTGGGGGCGAAGGGTGGGGTAGGGAGACATACCAGCCTGTCTGTCTGTTTTCACCCAGTGTGGGAGCCGTCCCAAAGAGATAACTCGAGAAGAGAGAAACAGGGAATTGACAAAGAACACGTGCAGTGGCGTGCCCTCCCCCCCCCCCACCCCAGGAGAAGGCCAAGCCAGAAGTCCCTCCGGATGGCGGGTTCCGGACTCCAGCTTCCAGGGGAAGCGATGTTTTTTTCCTCCCCATTTCAGGCCCGGAAGAAGAGGGAGAGGCAGAGTGTCCTTCTCGGGCATCCGCTGTTTCTGAAGCACGCTTGTTGCCAAAAGATCGGCCCCCGTCCCCGACGAGCCCAAGAATCCAGAGACAAGGTCTCGGAGCTTAGAAGCAAAGAGGCCATTTTATCGCTCTGCCGGGCAAAGGGGATTCACAGCAGGCTAGCGTCTTCAAAACTGTGTACCCACCTTGGGGATGGAGTGGGTGGGGTGGTTCTAGAGCCATAGCTCAAACAATCGGGCATCGATCACCATCCACAGAATCGTTTTCTCATCAGAAGACTCAGAATGGTGTCACGATGCCTCCAGGTGACCCATTCTATAGAGGCTGGTGGTTAGATCTCGTTATCTCATAAGCACTCAAGGTGTGGCCTTCTTGGTCACTCAGGCTATTTTGTCAGGTCATTAGTCCCGTGACCGACCTTCTCCTCGGAGAAAGACTCAGAGACCCAGCATGATGATGACTTTCAATGAGTGAAATACAGTAGAAACAGTAAGATCGATAGCTTCCAGTTTCAACAACAGGCCTGGAACCGTGAGCAGCAACCAGTCAGTCAGGACAGTTGACCGTTTTCAGGGCGAGCATAAGAAACCGAATGACACCCCCCCCCCAGCAAATGAATGAGTGAATGAATGAATGAATGAATGACCTAATGATCCTCCCCTCCCCCCCCGCCAAAAAAAGAAGCAATAATCAGTTAGCCTAATTCCGGCCATTTTATTCATCCTCCTTCACCCTGAAGCCCCAGTCACCCACGTGCCACAGTGGTCTGTTTTCTGGTTTCCTCCACCACCCCACCCCCCACCAACCACCACCCCGCCAACATCCCCCCATGCCCAACCACCGCCCCAAGTGTGGGACTGGACGGGGGTGCAGGGGGCTGAGGGGGCGGCAATGGCGGCTTGAGGTGAGGGTGGGGAGTGTTCCGCCCAGATCGTATAGGAAGCTCAAACACAGCTGCAGTACGAGACAAGATGGTAGATTTCTGTGAGTCCTCCCTCCTCTTAAAATCCGTCCTAAGGAGGAGACAGACAGAAAGAGAAACATCACCCTCACTCCCAACGCCTCCTGCGCCCTCGATGCGCCCCAAAACAACAACAAGAAAAACAGAAACAAACACGACCACAAATAAGTCGCTATCCCTGGGGAAGAAGGATTCGATGGCATGGGGATATCATTCTAAAATTCATTCCCTCTTCATCACATTTCATGGAAACCGATTGCAATCTATGAGGCCCTGTGAAGGTAGGGGTTGGGGGGGTAGGGAGGAGGGAGGGAAGTGAAGGGGGGGAGAGGGAGAGAGGGAGGGAGGGAGAGAGAGAGAGAGAGAGAGAGAGAGAGAGAGAGAGAGAGAGAAAGAGCAGAGGAGAGGAGGGATAAAAGGGGAGAGGACAGGAAAGGAGAGGAGGGAAAAGAGGGGAGGGGAGGGGAAATGAGAAGAGGCGAGGGGAGAGGAGAAGAGGGAGAGGAGAGGAGTGGAGGGGAGAAGAGAGGAGTGGAGGGGTGAGGGGGAAGGGGGGAGAACAGGGAAGAGGAGAGGAGGGGAGAGGAGAGGAAAGAGAGACAAGGGAGACAGACAGACACGCATGCGCGCGCGCGCGCGCACACACACACAGAGAATAGCGAAATGGAGAGAGAGGCAGAGAGAGAGAGAGAGAGAGAGAGAGAGAGAGAGAGAGAGAGAGAGAGAGACAGACAGACAGACAGACAGACAGACAGACAGACAGACAGACACGGATCTAGGTCAGGGATACTACACATGGGTATTCTTCTGAGTGATTTTATGTGTTTTCTCAATCGCCACCTCTATGGAGATAAAAATCGCTCCCATAAGATGAAGGGAGTCCTTCTGCCACCGCCCGCGGCCCCGCCCACCAGCACCGCTTGTGTTTGTCAGGGATTCCAAGCCAAAGCACGTGGAGGAGCGGGAGAGCTTCCTGGCAGCCCAAGGAGGAGGAAAGTCCGGCAGCATGAGAGAGGTGGTTGGCACGGGGAAGCTGGAGGCCGGCTGAAGAGAAGATGGGTGAGGGGGCAGGGAGGAGGGTTTCCCAAGTTGGAGAGCCAAGACGAGGGAGGGGAGCTGTCGGTGGCTGCGTTCTGACCCCGACCCCAACCCTGACTGGAGCGGATCCCTGAAAGGAGGCGGTTCGGGCTCTCTGGCCGAGAACGCCCCTCTCTTCCTCTTTGTGCAGAAACACCTTCCGCGGACAGAGAAAGTCCATCCCGAGACCCTCGTCGGAAGAGTCCTTTCCAGACCCATCACGATCCTCCTGGGCCAAGGGGTCCAGGGGATGGGGCGGGGCCTCCATTCGATCCGTCTTCCGTCCGTCCGTCCATCCACAAGATCTTGAACATCCATGTAGGATTCTGGATGGTAGCAGTTTTCCAGGATCCTCGAAATCCTTGTAAGTCCTCTCCTGGCAGATTCGACCCCTAGGTCGTACCGCGCAGCACAGGGCACTAGATTCAGTCCCTCGGGACGAGGGTTCCTGAAAAAGACCAGGAAAAAGAAGAACAGAATCACTATGGTGTGCACCAGCCAGAAACCAGCACCACCTTGTCACTCTAACAGACTTGCAAAAGGCGGGGTAGGGAGAGAAAGTCATAGGATGGCTACCGTCCCTCCCACCCCCACCCCACACGCCAAGCCCCAGACCATCGTCATCCCTGCTCCCCCTCCCCTCCCCTTTCCTCTCCCTTCCCCCTCCCCCTCCCCCTCCCCTCCATCGACGCCCGCCTCCCGCTTGTACCCCACTCCTCTGAACCCAGCACCACCCACCCCAGCCTGGACGGGCTCGGCTCAGATCGGCTCAGCTCGGCTCGGCTCGGCCCGGCCCGGCCCGGCCCGGCCCGGCCCGGCCGTCCGGTCGACTTCTTCGCAGGGTCTAAAATAGCGCCCGGCCGACAGGAAGGTGGCACATGGCACATGGCAGGGGAGCGAGCGGGACGGTTCGGGATCTCTGGGTGGCAGGGACACGCGGCCGGACAACCAGGAGCACGGACGGCCTGGCGTGCGTTTCTCCGCTCGGGGGGGCCTCGACCAGAGACCGTGGTACGGGGAACGGGGACACACACACACCACACACACACCACACACACACACCACACAGACACAGACACACAGACACACAGACACACAGACACACACACACACACACACACACACAGACACACACACACACCCCTTCACCCCCACCCCCAAACCTCTGACAGCTTTCGTTTGTTTTCGGCCGACCGTCCCTCGATGAGGTACGAGTGCCTTGGCTGGGGCTGGGGGGGGGGGTGGAGTTCCTCCCTCCACAACGACCCCACACGGGCTCTGTTCTGGTCACCCGAGTCCTCTTCCAAGTCAGACCACAGGCCTCCATCACCCGGCGCGAGCACTCGGGGAAACAGTCACCATCCTCATCGCTCCGCTCCACCTCTACACGTGAAGAACTGTTCCCAGCCCACGCCACTCCACCCCACCCCACGCCCCGATGCCACCCACCGCAGTGGAGAGAAACGAGACGAATCCACAGACGTGCATCAATCCGATGAAGAAAACGACGGCCCTATTCCAAGGAAGCATAGATATCTAGGTAGGAGATTCATCGAGTACTATGGAGGCGGTGGGAAAGGGGGGGGGTTGCGGTGGGGAGGGTCTAGAGATCAGGCAGTACAGCCCATGCTTAGCATGCAAAAAATAAAGGTCCAGGGTTCAATCCCCAGCACCTACTCTTCAAAAATAACCCGAGAAGAAGCAAGACGGCGGAGTAGAAGGACGCTCGTAGCTCACCCTCTCCCACAAATACACCAATACTCACATCGACGGACCCACTCGGCCAATCAGACCACCTGCGGAACTCCGACAGAACACCGCCCTCTTCGAAAGACAAAGACGCCCAAAATCTGGTAGGAGAAAAGGAGAAAAGAAAGAGTCAAAAGCAAAACAGTGCGGGAGGGACCGGCAGAGGAGGAATAGGGCTCGTTCGCCAGACCTCCCCGTCTCCAACGGAGAGGCCGACGGGACGGTGGGGGAGCCTCCGAGTCTCAGATCTGCCCGGAGCGCCCCTTGACCGACCGACCCAAGTGAAACGGGCACAGAGGGTCCCCGCGACACCCAGCCCGAGTCGCAGGCCGGCAGCCGGGGGCCGGGACAGGCCGCACGAGCCGGGCAGAGGACCGTGGCGGCGGCACCACGCGCCGTGGCCGGGAGGGGATACAGAGCAGAACAACCCGCCCCCCCAACCCGTCCATTACGGGGAAAGAAAGGCAAAGCAACACGGCCGGTGTGCCCTGGGGAGAGGGGCGCCGTAGCCTCCATCTCCTCAGACCCGCGGCGCCATCACCGGCCCTTCTCGCGAGAAGAGAGGCGGGGCGCAGCCACAGCCGCCATAGCCCCTGGCGCGCGGCGCGCAGCGCGCGGGCGGGGGCGGGAGCGGGGGCGGGGCCGAGACTCGAATCCGCACCCGGGGGCTCTGCAACCTCCTAGGCAGGACTGAGACTCGTTTTCAGCCTGAGGCAGATATTATATATCTGCCCCGGTACCTCAGAGAACTCGCGCCACCAAGACTAAGAAGGAGCCGAGTTTTGGAATGCAGCAGGGGCAGGGCGGTTCCACGGTCTTCCCCGAGCCCACCTACGGAGAGGAGCGCCGACCCGAGGCGGAGCACACAGCCGCACAGAGCAGCGGAGCGACCGGCGCCGGGAGAGGGCAGGCGGCCAGCCACCCTCCCTCCTTCCCGGCAGGAACGCAGCATCCGACCGCGGTGCCAGGAGGGGGCGCGATCTACTTGCCCACAGGCACCGAGGGCAGCACAGACGAGGGCGCCGACAGAGGGCCCGCGGAAACAGCAAGCTGAGTTCACGAAACAGGGCGACGACAGAAAGACTTCTCGGTGAAACCGTTAAGAGCGCACCGTCTCCAGGAGAACACATCCTTTTTTTTTTTTTTTTCCTCTTTTTTTTTTTCTTTTCCTTTTTCTTTTTTAATCTCTTTTATATCGGTTTTACCTTCTGTTACCTTTTTAACCTTTACTTTTGAACAGTCGTATACGTTTACGGTTTTAATCCCTTTTAAATGTTTCATTTCAAGTCTTTTCATTATTATTATTTTTAAACATCCACCCCCTTCCCTTTTTCATTCTCTTGGTTTTGATCTCCTGTTACTGGTTATTCACAGGTTTCAAATATTGTTTCTCGATTTTTTTCCTCCTTTTTATTAAGGTTATTAAAAGACGTCTCAACTCGATCGCTATTCTGCTTCCACTGACTCTTCTATTCATGATTACACACTGTCTTCAAACCTTTTCTTTCTCCCGTCTTTTAAAATCCTCTGTTTTATCTTTTGTTAAAATCTGTTCTATTTCCGATTACCTTTTAAAAATTTACTTTTGAAACAATTGTATATTATTTTCTGATCTTTTCTATTTGTTTTTAAAGGCTTTTAGAAGACGTCTCAGCTCAATTGCTATTCTGCTTCAACTTGCTCTTCTATTATTGATCGTACACTGTTTTCAAACCTTTTTTTCTCCATTCTTTTAACATCCTGCCCCCACCCCCTCTCTCCCTCTCCCCCTCTGTCTCTGTCTCTGTCTCTCTCTCTCTCCCCCTATCCCCCTCTCTCTTTTAAAGTTTTATGCCTGCCTAGGCTTTCGATAAATACATAAACTCCTTAAGGACACCAATAGATAACTGATACTCCTTAAGCCACAGTGCCAGAGAGATAGGAGCATTATGAAGAAGCAGAGGAACCACTCCCAATTAAAAGAGCCAGAGAAATTCCCTGAAAGCACGATCCATGAAATAGACGTGGATGGCCTGCTCGATCAAGATTTCCAAAAAGGAGTGATCCAAGTCCTGAAGGAACTCCAAGAGATAGTGTTGAGAGATACACTATACGTCAAAAACGAAATCGAAGCTATAAAGAAGAGTCAAGGAGAACTGGTCCACTCATTGGCTGAAATGAGAACTGGTCTAAAGGCTGTCCAAAGCAGGCTAGATCACGCAGAGGAACGAATAAGTGGCCTAGAAGGCAGGACAACAGAAAGAACCCAATCAGAACAGCTGAGAGAAAAACCAATAAAGAACAACGAAAACCATCTTAGGGACCTAAGGGACCCTCGAAAGCGTGCCCATCTACGCACAATAGGGGTTCCAGAAGGGGAAGAAAGAACCAAGGGGACCGAAAAGATATTCGAAGAAAGCATGACTGAAAATTTCCCAAATCTAAAGAAGGAATCAGATATCCAAGTCCAGGAGGCTCAGAGGGTACCCAACAGAAAGAACTCAAACAGGCCCACACCAAGACATAGGCTAATCAAGATGGCCAGAGTCAAGGATAAAGCAATGATCCTAAATGCCTTTAGGCAAGAGAAAAACAGAGTGAGTTCCAAGGGAACCCCCATAAGGCTCTCAGCGGATTTCTCTACACAAACACTACAGGCCAGAAGGGAGTGGCAAGATCTATTGAAATTCTTGAATGAAAAACAAAACAAAACAAAACAAAACAAAACAGACAAAAAGAAGCAGCCTAGGATACTCTATCCAGCAAAGCTATCCTTTAGAATAGAAGGGGAGGTAAAGAACTTCACAGACAAGCAAAAACGAAAAGAGTTTAGCAACACTGAACCCATGCTAAAAGAAACATCAACAGGTCTACTCTAAATAGAGAAGAAGGAGGATGGTACAAAAATGAGACCACTCATCACCGGAAAGGTGATCACTACCATTCATTCCAAACGGAATAAACACAAAATTGTAAAAAGAAGACATCTAAATCATTAAGAGTGGCAGAGGGAAGCAAGAAAATAATAGAGACTTTTTTTTTTTCCCCCCTTCTCCTTCCTTTCTTTCTCTTTTAGATGGGTTTGAGATTCTATTCCTATCTGTTTCATACAAACAGTTATAGCCATAGGTGAATAGACTTCCAAACAGGGTCAACCGAACTCCAAAACGTACAAGTGAGTCACAGAAGCCAACTAAAGGCTAACTAAAGGCGGGGGGGGGGGGGAAGCATGGAGATGAAACAACATGCTATCGAAAAACCAATGGGTGAATGATGAAATCAAAGTTGAAATAAACAAAAAACCCAGCAACAACAACAACAACAACAACAACAACAGCAACAACAACAACAGCAACAACAAGAACAGCAAAGAGAACCTTGATACAAATGAAAATGAAAACCCAACCACCCAAAACTTATGGGACGCAGCCAAGGCTGCACTAAGGGGGAACTTTATAGCGATACAGGCCTTCCTCAAAAATGAAGAATGATCTCAAAGAAACAATCGAACCCACCAGCTGAAAGAACTAAAAAAAAGAAGAGCAGAAACACCCAAAAGTCAGCAGAAGGAAGGAAATCCTAAAGATCAGGAAATCGATAGAGTAGAGGTTAAAATAAAAAGAGAGAAGAAAGAAAGAAAGAAAGAAAGAAAGAAAGAAAGAAAGAAAGAAAGAAAGAAAGAAAGAAAGAAAGAAAGAAAGAAAGAAAGAAAGAAAGAAAGAAAGAAAGAAGGAGGAAGGAAGGAAGAAAGGAAAGAAAGAAAGAAAAAAAAAGAAAAAAGAAAAGAAAAGAAAAGAAAAGAAAGGAAGAAATCAAACCAAAAGCTGTTTTTTTGAAAGAGTCCATAAAATC
>NW_027413875.1:80000-89744 GCF_048773025.1 Camelus bactrianus | reverse complement strand
CAAAATCTCTGGTCATGTCGATCTGCTGTCTCGTCTGTATGAGACAGGGCAGTACCTGAGTTTCAGAGACACACACAGACACACACACAGACACACACACACAGACACAGACACAGACACAGACACACACACACACACACACACACACACACACACACACACACACACACACACACTCTAAAGGGAACAAAGAACAAAGAAAGATAGAGAAAGAAAAAGAAAAAGGCTCAGGGGAATAAAGGATTCGCTTGCTCTCTGTGACATGACCCAGTAGACCTAGTTGTCACGAGACAGGAAGCTCAACCCTCCGTGTTTACATTATCTGTTCCTGAGCTTTCTTGCAGAAAATTCTCATGCGTTTCTTTCCCCTCACGGAAGTCTTCTCTATTCCCCACAGAGCCTGGGGCGATGGCTCTTCACCCTGGAGCCGCCTGCGGCCGATCCAAGATATCGGATGATTTGTGGAAGTGATCAGTGATCCTGAGACAAAGCCCTTCCTTTAGGTAGAAAAGCATGGCCCCTGCTGCTCAGGGAGCTGGCACTCCCCCTCCCTCTCCCCTCATGCCACCTTCTCCTTTGTGCACAAGCTATCGCTTCGCAAAAGAGCTTGGCTTGCCTGAGAGTCTTGTGGAAGCCATCCTCATTTCTATGGTACTGCCGTCCAAGGATCTGGAAAGGGCTCGGTCCCATGTATGCATGTATGCATGTAGGCACTTGTGTATGTCCCCGGCTTGTAGGCCTGGCATGTTTCTTCCTCCACATACACTTGCCAGAGTTCATTCATGAAAGAGCTCTATGGAACTGGTTTTCAAGGGAACATGCAGGCAGGGAATGCGAACAGGAAGGAACCCAAATGTTTTCCTTCAGGTTGACATGATCTAGGACAGATCCTTTCATCCAGAAAAGCAAATGTCAAGGGATCGGTCTCGTGAAAAGAGCCATGTCTTGATTGTGACGAGCAGCATTCGAGGTGAAACTTTTCGCCCTCCCTAGTTTACCCCGAATCCATTAAGTTCCCTGTGGGTTATCTCTGTCATGAAACGTGTCAGCCAGGAAAAAAAAAAAAAAAAAAAAAAAGAGTCTGGGAGCGATGGTTGGCTCGGTCTCAAGTCTCAGGAAGTGTTCACACCCCAAGCAGTCCGAGGGGGTAGTGTGTGTGTGTGTGTGTGGGAGGCGGTCCATCTCTGAAAAATTGGTGCCTCCTCCACGTAGTTTTTGGTCCCTTGCAACTGAAGCATCTGGCGACGTCCCTGGAATGTTTAGATCGTTTCCAAAGAAGATGAGATACGGAAGCGTTCGTTCCTGGCTCCATGAGTCGAAGGGGACGTGCTTTAATATCTTTCTGACAGAAAAGACTCGAGATCTGTCAGTGTGTTGGCCGACATGACTGGTATACCTTCGGAGGATGGATGGACCTACAGACAGACAGACAGACCGGAATACATACATACTTACTTACATACGTACATATGTAAACATACAATACAATACAATACAATACAATACAATAAAACAAAACAAAATGAAACAGAATAAAATAAAATAAAATAAAATAAAATAAAATAAAATAAAATAAAATAAAATAAAATAAATTAAATTAAATTATATTAAAATAAAAGGATGCTGTGAGGAGAAAGTGTCTGTTTCTGGCTAGGACCAAATCGTGTCCCTACGTGGACCGGTTGGGAAAGACTGGTGTCCCAGATGGTTCACCGTGACTTCCTCGTGAACATTTGCTGTGACCGATTCGGGCTTCGGAACAGTCACGGTCTCGTTCTGAGGAACGTCTCCTGGAAAGCATGTGGAGACCGTCTTCGTCTGCCGTCCTTAGGAAACGTTCCAGCAGAGCGGGTGTCCGAGAGCCTCTAGGGGCGATGGCTATGCTTCGTGACGTCTGTCCCTCTTCAGGCCGAATTTCGTGGAAGTATGCTGATCTGGCCAGCCGACAAGTCTGAATGGGGGTGATTTTTTGGTAGAAATGCGCGTCCTTGGAGAGACCAGGGGAAGGGGAGCATGTCTCAGTGGAAACTCTCGTACAGCGTGATAGAGATGAGAATGCGGTTCTGTGTCATCATCTTTGCGTGCTTCCCGCCACCCTCCCCCTCCCCGCCCCGCCCCGCCTTCCACTGATACGCTGGGCCACGTCACGCGTGCTTCGAGTTTTCTCCGATGGTTGGCCAACGCTCTTCCGACTCCCGTTGCCCATGGTTCTCCCGCTTTGGACTTGGCATCCTCGAGAACCAAAGCCGCCCTTTCCCTGAAGCCCCGCCGAGCCGGGCTGAGCAGCTGGACATCTGCTGGAGAGAGGTCACTGCCGTGTCCCCTCTCGAGACCCTCCTCCTGCCCGTTGCTGTGGAGGCCACTCAGAAAGTGGACCTGAACCCGCATGCGTTTTTCAGGCCACCCGAGCCTCTTCGAGCCCGATGCCTAGACATCTTCCTGACTGGTGGCGCTCCGGACTCACACCCTGGGTTTCTCGTTGGCTTCAGCCACGGACCTTTGTCTTCCTGGAACGAAAGACCAGACCGGTTTCATCAGGTGGAACCACCTGCCTGGTGGCGGGACTGTCGTGGAACCCTATGGACCACCCCGAAGTGTATATGCAGCCCAAGGCGATCTCTCCAGTTGAACAACCATCGAGGCCCAAAAGGACCCCTGCCCCGGAAGAAAGAAACTTTGACCTTGACCCTTAGCTGCCCGAACGAGAATTTGGATCAGGGTTGGGTAGGGTGATGGAGATCTCCCTTGGCACAGTTCCCGTGTGCGGGACTTTCAATGACTCTGTCTTCCTGAAAGGACACCCGCCCCCTGAACACGCTGTCTCGTCATCAGTTTGTTTCCACGAGGGACGAACCGTCATTGTGTGCACGACAAAGTTGGCCGCTGCCTGTTTGGTCCGCCATCGCCCCGTAAGGGACCGACGAAGTGTGCGTCGTGACCAGTGACCGATTTCGGAGCCCGTGGGTGGTGGGCGGGTGTGTATCTGTTTTCCAGGTCACGCGCGACGCGGTGTGTCGTGGTGTGGCCCGCCCGGCCACCCCACCTCCCTTCCCCCATGGAAAATCAAGGGAGAGTATTGCCCGAGACAGACGAAGTGCAGCCACGAAACCTAAAAGGATGACCCTGGATGTCAACTTGGAGGTGCTAGGAGACAGCTGAGCATGCATAGGATCACACTGCACTGCCACCGTGTGGGATGCCGCACATGTGTCGCCGTCGTGGTTTTCATCTCCTCCACCTATTGCCCTCACCTACATCCACTCTTTATCTCACTGAACTCTTTTTTTTTTTTTTTCCGGTAAGACAGTGAGAATTTTCTCTCTCTCTCTCTCTCTCTCTCTGTCTCTCTCTCTCCTACTCTCTCTCATAATTGACCTGACAATGGGATGTCCGTTTTCACGTGTCCAACATAGCGATTCGGGGATTCTTCCATGTTCCACGATGATCACCGTGGTGAGTCTGGTTACGGATCCGTCACCGGACAGCATCATGACAATAGTATGGATTGACTCTACTCGCCCTGCTGTCCATGACCTCCCGTAATTTGTGTATTTATTAATTGGAGTTAACTGGAAGCTTGTACTTTTTCCTCTCCCTCACCATTGCACTCATTGTTCCTTCTTGGTATCCATGAGCCTGTTTCAGCTTCCTTGCATGTGTTCCTGCGTATTGTCTTGGGGATTCTGCCTCGAAGTGACAACATCCCTCTCGGACTTAAGTCACTAGTTAACATCATCCCTCTAGGTGTAGGTCTCTCCAGACCACGTGGCACTGTCCATTCGTCCATCCGCGGGCCCGTAGTGGAACTGCCGGGTCTTCCAGGAGTTTTCTGTGGAATGTTTTGAGGGACTTCTGTCCTGTTTTCCCTAATGGCTTTCCTCCACCTCCGTTTCGCCCTCTCCCCCTCGCCCCCACCACCAACCCCTGTTCCGTGTTGCCTTCTGTCTTCTGTCGGAGAGCGGATTCTGTCAGGTATGAGTCGAGAGCTCTGTGTCCGCCCGCCAGCCCGCCCACCCGGCCCCATCTCGAACGGTGGTCTCTATCACGTGTTCCGTCAGGAGCAGGCACTTTCTGCTTGTTTTTGGAACTTGCTGTCGAGATTCCAGGTTCTGGGCCTGTCCGGATACCTCTTAGAAACGGAAATGCGTGCGTTTTCCCCTTTTTAAAATTGTGTTCGTTTGTTTACTTATTTATTTATTTATTTACTTACTTACATTTATTTATTTATTTAGGCCTTTTTTTTTTTTTTTTTTTTTTTTTTTTTTTTTTTTTTTTTTTTGGTTCTTGCTGCTGTTGTTGCTTTCGGTGGTTGTTTGTTTATTCGGGAGGGGAGGTAATTCGTTTCTTTTGCTGGTTTGTTGCCTGACTTAGTGATTGCCTGACTTACCGACTTCCTTATTTACTTGAACGGAAGTCCTGAAGATCGAACCCTGCACCTTGCGCGTGCTGGGCAGGCACTCTGCCCCTGAGTTCTACGCTCCATCCTCCCCCCTCGCCCCCTCCCCCATTTGGGGGAGGAAAAAAATAATTTTTTTTTTCTTTTAAACTGAAAACGTCCTTTTGGGTCTCCCGCGCGTGTTTCATCCCTGGTTTTCTGGCTTCTAGGAGGTGGAGTTGACCGAGTTCTTGGGCTGTTGAGGAGAGGAACCCCTGATGGGCTGCGGTTGTGCTTTTTCCTACGGTGTTTTTGTTTTTGTTTTTAAACCCAGAGTAGTTCTACAACTTGATTTCCCTTTGGTGGTGGGTTTTGTCGTTTGTTTTCATGTTTCCTTCCTTTCTTCCTTTCTTTCTTTCTTTCTTTCTTTCTTTCTTTCTTTCTTTCTTTCTTTTCTTTTTCTTCTTTCTTTCTTTCTTTCTTTCTTTCTTTCTTTCTTTCTTCTTTCTTTCTTTCTTTTCTTTTCTTTTCTTTTCTTTTCTTTTCTTTTCTTTTCTTTTCTTTCCTTCCTTCCTTCCTTCCTTCCTTCCTTCCTTCCTTCCTTCCTTTCTTTCTTTTCTTTCTTTTTTTTTTTTTCGGATGGGGCTACAGTTTCCTTGTCCACGTTGACTGTGTCAAACACACGCACCGACACACACACGCACACCCAGACACGCGGATGCGCATGCACAGTGTTGCTCTGTGTAGATGCACTGAACCTCGATTTACCGAGCGGGTGGCTATCGACTCGCCCCCCCGAACCCCCGCCCGCATTTTTTTGTTTTCCCTCCTCCTTCCTGCGGTTGTGGTCAGCCGTGCTGACGTCCGTGTTCTCACGACCGACCGCGAGTGCGTTTTCCCCAGGCGCCCGTTTGTTGTCTTTGGGCTTTGTCGCGATCTGTGCCGAGATCGATTTCTCTTTCCGCTTCGATGGGGTTCGCGGTCTTCATCCTTTCTTTTCTAGCTTCTGGGCTTTGCCTGTCTGCTTTCGAAAGACCTCCCGCATTCGAGAGGACGGACTCCAAAGCCGATTCCTGCGTGTTCTCTGAGCGCTCGCCTGGTTTCGGTTTGCCAGCCCCCGCCTTCCCTCCCTCTTCCCTCCTCCCCTTCCCAACCTCCCACCCGGGAACCCGGGATCTCGTCCTGGTCGCTCTGGGCCACCCGCGGCGTCGGCCCCGGCCCCGCCGGCGTGTCCGTGTGATCTCCCCCGCCCGGGGAATCGCGTGGGGAGCGCGTCCCCTTCGCGGCAGCCGCCCGGCCGGCCGTGTCTTGCCAAACCCCGGCTCCCTCCGTCCTCCCCGCCCTGATCTGTTGCCGGGGTCGCGTCGCGCCGCGTCGCGTCGTGTCGCCTCGTGTCGTGCCGTGCCGTGCCGTGCCGTGCCGTGACGAGGGTGAGCGGGCTCCGAGGCGGACGCCACGGGGCCGCCCGGCGCCTCAGTCCGGGACGAGCTCGGGCGTTTGGGCGGCCGGCGGCGGTCGGGATCGGTTCCGGGGACGTTGGCGACGGTTGTCGGGCGCCATCTGGCTGCCGCTCTGAGATCGTCCCTCTTCTCCCGAGCGTCGGCGACCTCGGCAAGGGATGGGGCTCGGCGGCGGGGCCCGAGGCAGACTTCGGGGAGGCTGGCGACACCGGCGGTGACAGTCCCCGTGGCGCTGAGCCGCGGGCGCGTCCTGCTCTCGGCGCAGATTGGACTCGCAGGATGATGAGGGGGTGACTGTCGCCGCGCTCCCGGGATCTCGTGTGCCGGGGGAAGCCGTGTGGCCTGGCCTGGTCGACCAGCATCCGCCTGTGCCCCTCCAGCCGCGGAGACCGACCCGAGCCGATCGGACACGGCCTGCGCCTTGCCGCCGCGGGGGAAAGGGAGAGAGTGTCCCGCGCCCGGGCCGCCGGCGGCTAGTGGTCAGGCCCTCGTCTGCGTCCCTTGGACGACTGCTCGTGAGGCGAGGAGCGGCCCGGGCCCAGTGCGGTGAGGCCGGGGACGGGCGCGCTGGGGTTCCCGGTCGTCGGAGGCGCCTCCTTGGATGAAATGTTTTCTGAGTCCCGATGGATCCGGAGACGTGGCTGGGCCGGCCCCTGTTGGCGCGGGAGGCCTGGGAGGGGGTGCCCCCCGGCCCGTAAGCCTGCCCGCGTGGGTTCCGGTGGCGTTGGAGGGACCGAGACTTCATCCGGACTCGGGGACCGGCACGGGGGGCGTCCTGCGAGGGATGTGGGGGAGGCAGGCTTTCCCCGGCCCGGGGCCCGGTGCTCGGGAGCGGTCCCTCGTGGGGGGCCCTCTCGTCGGAGGCGCCTCTGTGGCATCTCCCCGAGTCCCCGGCCACGCGGGCGAGAAAAGGGCAGGGCGTCCCCGGCCTGATCCCGTCTCCCTCTCGTCCCTTCCCATTCCCATTCCCATTCCCATTCCCACTTCTCCTCCTAAGCCTCCTCCTAATCCCCCTCCCCTCTCCCCTCTCCCCTCTCCCCTCCCCCTACCAACCCCCCCACCCCGGTCGATCAGATGGCCCCCGAGAGCTTCGGGGCTGCCATTTATGGGGGTAGGGCTGGGGGCAGGTGGCCGGACCGAGGTCCCGGGGTCCCCCCTTGCAAATCGTGGACCCGCCCCGTTTCTGGGCGCTGTCATTTTTCCTGTCGTGTTGGGCATTTTCTGCCAGCAGATAGGTGCTGACACGGTCTTCCTCGGTGTCTGTCACCGAGTGTTGGGTCTCCGGACGCGTGCGGGGCTCTGGGCTTCTCTCTGCGTGAGCCCTGGCCTGGT
The DNA here is from genome assembly GCF_048773025.1 of Camelus bactrianus. NCBI lineage: Eukaryota > Metazoa > Chordata > Mammalia > Artiodactyla > Camelidae > Camelus > Camelus bactrianus. Next base: position 82,577 of record NW_027413875.1, on the reverse strand, counting down.
AGCCGACTCCGCTTCTGACACTTGAGCCGCCCGCCCGGGCCTGCGCGCCGGCTCTCGTGTGTGCGTCCGGCTGACGTGGCCCGTGGTGCCACCTCCGGTCTCTGGTGGCCCGAGGGCGGTGGGGTGAGGTGGCGGCGTGGGTCTTTTACCCCGTGCGCTCCCCGCCGCAGGCACCCGGTGGTGGCCGGCACGACCCCACCCCCGTAGGCTCCGTGCCGCGTGTCAGGCATTCCCCGCCTGGGGTCGTTGGCCGCTCTCCTCGGAGAGGACTGAGGAGTGGGTGGCGCCTGGCGAGGCTGAAGCAGGCCCCTCTGGTGGTTGTCCTCGCCGGGCCCTCCCCTCTGGGGCCTCCCTGCCCCACATGGCTGGCTCGCTCGCTCGCTCGCTCACTCACTCACTAGATCGATGTGGTGAAGTCATGCTCCCCGGGCCGGGCCTAAGCCGCGCCAGACGAGGGACGGGGACGTTCATGGCGAACGTGGCTTCTCTTCTCGTTCTGCCTGCGGGCCCCTCGCCTCTCCTCTGCCGCCCGTGGGTGGCGGGGGGAAGGCAGGGGTGCGGACTCCGGCCCGACCTCGGTCTCCCGTGCCTTGTGGTGTCGGCGGGGCCGGGGTCTTGTGACGCGGCAGACACTCTCGCCTCCTCGCCTGCTCGGCGTCCTGTCTCGCGAGCGGCCCTCCCCCGCGGCGGGGGAGGGCTGCCCCGCCGCCACGCCACGTACCCCCTCGTCGGGGTGTGAGCGTGTCTCGCCTTGGTCCTCTGCGGTGCCCCTGGAGCGCTCCAGGTTGTCCCTCAGGTGCCCGAGGCCGAGCGGCGGCATCGCTTCCCGTCCCCAGCGAGTCCTCTCGGGTAACCCCTGCGGTGGTCGTGTCTCCCGAGCGCCTCTCTTGAGGCGTGGGGGAGGGGTCGAGACGGTAAGCGAGGCGTGGCCGCTCCCCACCCTCGGTGGGGCCGGGGCCGCCTCCTGAACGTCAGTCCTCACCCTGTACCGGGGGGGGGACTGACGTGGCCGGGCGCACGCCGGGTGGGTCCCCCTCAGCGGGGTTCGCGCCCGGGCGTGGGAGCGATCGTGGTGGGGCCGGGTGATGTGCCGGTGGGGGGCGGGCGTCTGTCCCGTCCCCACGCGGTCTTGGGTGCGTCTCCTCGCGAGGTGGCACGCACGGGTTCTCCCCGGTCCCCGACCGCGAGCGCTCGCTTCTTGGCCCGCTGCTTACCCCTACCGCAGACCCCTCCTGCCCAGCCGAGCGCTGGCGTACACGTCGGAGGGCTTCCGTAGGCCTGAACGGGGCACGCTGGGTGGGGGGCGATGCGCCCTCGGTGAGAAAGCCTTCTCTAGCGATCTGAGAGGGGAGCCTTGGGGGCACCGGACCCCCCAGCCGCCGCTCCTCCATCCAGAGCGTGCAGTCACTCTCCACGGGGAGCGACTGCCGCGGCGTGTGGGCAGGGCCCCGTCGCTTTGGCGTGTGGGCTGCGCTGGCCCCGCGGTGGGGCCGAGTGCTGTTCTTGGCCTGCTGTGGCCCGCGCCTCCCCCCTCCGAGTCGGGGGAGGGTTCCGCCGGGCCGGGCCCGGCGTCTCTGGCGCGGGGCCGTGCGAGCGCGCGCGCGCGCGTGCGTGTGCGCGGGCTTGGCCTCCCCGGCGCGTGCCGTGGGGGGAGGGGGAAGGCGGTCCACCCCGACTTGGGCCCCCCCACCAGTCTCCGCGCCGCGAGGAGCCACCCCACCTGTTCCGGTCCCGAGACGCAGCCACCGGTGGCGGTGCGTGGGCCACGGGTCGGGCCGCCTCGCTCGGCAGCGTTTCCCCGGGCCGCGAGGCCTGGGGGCGAGCCAGACGAAGCTGGGTGGCGGTGGTGGACGGACAGACGAGACGCAGACGGACGAGTGAGCGAGTGGAAGGGGCTACCCTCTGGAATGGGGGTGTTTAGCCTGCTGCGCGCGAGTCCCGGCGGCGAGCGGGGCCGGGGTGTGGGAGGAACCGCCGAGGGTTGGCTGAGGCCGGCCGGCGTCCTGGGCGTCGCGGGGCCGCCCCCACGTGTGGGGGTGGTGGGATCCCGCGGTGGTTTCCCCGGCGGCCCGGTCGTGTCTCGAGATTTCCCCTTCCCTGGGTTGGTGCCCGCCCGCACCCACGACCCCTGCCGGCCGTCGCTCTTGCGCGCGAGCGGCCCCTCCTCGTCGCCGCCGCCGGCCCTCCCCTGCCCTGCCAGGACCGATGGCCGCCCGCGCCGAGCCTTTCCCCCGCCGACCCCCCCCCCGTCCTGGGACCAGAACGTGGCCTCACCGCGTTGTGGGGTGCTGTCCCTCCCCTGGAGGCGGCCCCGGGTGAAGCGTCGTCGGACCCGACGGGGGGAGGTGGGGTGCTTCGGCACGGCGCGAACGTTTGTTTGGGTGCGCGTCGGGGCGGGGCGGGGCAGCGCCGGCCCGTGCGGCGGGAGAGCCTTGCGGTGGGCCGTCCTGAGGCCCTGCGGTGTCGGGCGAGGGTGGCCGTTGGGCCCCCGTGAGGGTGCCGAGGAGAGGGCCAGTCGGCGCGCCTTGGGTGCCGCGGGGCCGCCCCTGTGCCGGAGGGCCCGTGGCGGTGAGACCC
>NW_027413875.1:37500-67500 GCF_048773025.1 Camelus bactrianus | reverse complement strand
ATGGGTTCAGTGTTGCTAAACTCTTTTCGTTTTTGCTTGTCTGTGAAGTTCTTTACCTCCCCTTCTATTCTAAAGGATAGCTTTGCTGGATAGAGTATCCTAGGCTGCTTCTTTTTGTCTGTTTTGTTTTGTTTTGTTTTGTTTTGTTTTTCATTCAAGAATTTCAATAGATCTTGCCACTCCCTTCTGGCCTGTAGTGTTTGTGTAGAGAAATCCGCTGAGAGCCTTATGGGGGTTCCCTTGAAACTCACTCTGTTTTTCTCTTGCCTAAAGGCGTTTAGGATCATTGCTTTATCCTTGACTCTGGCCATCTTGATTAGCCTATGTCTTGGTGTGGGCCTGTTTGAGTTCTTTCTGTTGGGTACCCTCTGAGCCTCCTGGACTTGGATATCTGATTCCTTCTTTAGATTTGGGAAATTTTCAGTCATGCTTTCTTCGAATATCTTTTCGGTCCCCTTGGTTCTTTCTTCCCCTTCTGGAACCCCTATTGTGCGTAGATGGGCACGCTTTCGAGGGTCCCTTAGGTCCCTAAGATGGTTTTCGTTGTTCTTTATTGGTTTTTCTCTCAGCTGTTCTGATTGGGTTCTTTCTGTTGTCCTGCCTTCTAGGCCACTTATTCGTTCCTCTGCGTGATCTAGCCTGCTTTGGACAGCCTTTAGACCAGTTCTCATTTCAGCCAATGAGTGGACCAGTTCTCCTTGACTCTTCTTTATAGCTTCGATTTCGTTTTTGACGTATAGTATATCTCTCAACACTATCTCTTGGAGTTCCTTCAGGACTTGGATCACTCCTTTTTGGAAATCTTGATCGAGCGGGCCATCCACGTCTATTTCATGGATCGTGCTTTCAGGGAATTTCTCTGGCTCTTTTAATTGGGAGTGGTTCCTCTGCTTCTTCATAATGCTCCTATCTCTCTGGCACTGTGGCTTAAGGAGTATCAGTTATCTATTGGTGTCCTTAAGGAGTTTATGTATTTATCGAAAGCCTAGGCAGGCATAAAACTTTAAAAGAGAGAGGGGGATAGGGGGAGAGAGAGAGAGACAGAGACAGAGACAGAGGGGGAGAGGGAGAGAGGGGGTGGGGGCAGGATGTTAAAAGAATGGAGAAAAAAAGGTTTGAAAACAGTGTACGATCAATAATAGAAGAGCAAGTTGAAGCAGAATAGCAATTGAGCTGAGACGTCTTCTAAAAGCCTTTAAAAACAAATAGAAAAGATCAGAAAATAATATACAATTGTTTCAAAAGTAAATTTTTAAAAGGTAATCGGAAATAGAACAGATTTTAACAAAAGATAAAACAGAGGATTTTAAAAGACGGGAGAAAGAAAAGGTTTGAAGACAGTGTGTAATCATGAATAGAAGAGTAAGTGGAAGCAGAATAGCGATCGAGTTGAGACGTCTTTTAATAACCTTAATAAAAAGGAGGAAAAAAACCGAGAAACAATATTTGAAACCTGTGAATAACCAGTAACAGGAGATCAAAACCAAGAGAATGAAAAAGGGAAGGGGGTGGATGTTTAAAAATAATAATAATGAAAAGACTTGAAATGAAACATTTAAAAGGGATTAAAACCGTAAACGTATACGACTGTTCAAAAGTAAAGGTTAAAAAGGTAACAGAAGGTAAAACCGATGTAAAAGAGATTAAAAAAGAAAAAGGAAAAGAAAAAAAAAAAAGAGGGAAAAAAAAAAAAAATAAAAGGATGTGTTCTCCTGGAGACGGTGCGCTCTTAACGGTTTCACCGAGAAGTCTTTCTGTCGTCGCCCTGTTTCGTGAACTCAGCTTGCTGTTTCCGCGGGCCCTCTGTCGGCGCCCTCGTCTGTGCTGCCCTCGGTGCCTGTGGGCAAGTAGATCGCGCCCCCTCCTGGCACCGCGGTCGGATGCTGCGTTCCTGCCGGGAAGGAGGGAGGGTGGCTGGCCGCCTGCCCTCTCCCGGCGCCGGTCGCTCCGCTGCTCTGTGCGGCTGTGTGCTCCGCCTCGGGTCGGCGCTCCTCTCCGTAGGTGGGCTCGGGGAAGACGGTGGAACCGCCCCGCCCCTGCTGCATTCCAAAACTCGGCTCCTTCTTAGTCTTGGTGGCGCGAGTTCTCTGAGGTACCGGGGCAGATATATAATATCTGCCTCAGGCTGAAAACGAGTCTCAGTCCTGCCTAGGAGGTTGCAGAGCCCCCGGGTGCGGATTCGAGTCTCGGCCCCGCCCCCGCTCCCGCCCCCGCCCGCGCGCTGCGCGCCGCGCGCCAGGGGCTATGGCGGCTGTGGCTGCGCCCCGCCTCTCTTCTCGCGAGAAGGGCCGGTGATGGCGCCGCGGGTCTGAGGAGATGGAGGCTACGGCGCCCCTCTCCCCAGGGCACACCGGCCGTGTTGCTTTGCCTTTCTTTCCCCGTAATGGACGGGTTGGGGGGGCGGGTTGTTCTGCTCTGTATCCCCTCCCGGCCACGGCGCGTGGTGCCGCCGCCACGGTCCTCTGCCCGGCTCGTGCGGCCTGTCCCGGCCCCCGGCTGCCGGCCTGCGACTCGGGCTGGGTGTCGCGGGGACCCTCTGTGCCCGTTTCACTTGGGTCGGTCGGTCAAGGGGCGCTCCGGGCAGATCTGAGACTCGGAGGCTCCCCCACCGTCCCGTCGGCCTCTCCGTTGGAGACGGGGAGGTCTGGCGAACGAGCCCTATTCCTCCTCTGCCGGGCCCTCCCGCACTGTTTTGCTTTTGACTCTTTCTTTTCTCCTTTTCTCCTACCAGATTTTGGGCGTCTTTGTCTTTCGAAGAGGGCGGTGTTCTGTCGGAGTTCCGCAGGTGGTCTGATTGGCCGAGTGGGTCCGTCGATGTGAGTTTTGGTGTATTTGTGGGAGAGGGTGAGCTACGAGCGTCCTTCTACTCCGCCGTCTTGCTTCTTCTCGGGTTATTTTTGAAGAGTAGGTGCTGGGGATTGAACCCTGGACCTTTATTTTTTGCATGCTAAGCATGGGCTGTACTGCCTGATCTCTAGACCCTCCCCACCGCAACCCCCCCCTTTCCCACCGCCTCCATAGTACTCGATGAATCTCCTACCTAGATATCTATGCTTCCTTGGAATAGGGCCGTCGTTTTCTTCATCGGATTGATGCACGTCTGTGGATTCGTCTCGTTTCTCTCCACTGCGGTGGGTGGCATCGGGGCGTGGGGTGGGGTGGAGTGGCGTGGGCTGGGAACAGTTCTTCACGTGTAGAGGTGGAGCGGAGCGATGAGGATGGTGACTGTTTCCCCGAGTGCTCGCGCCGGGTGATGGAGGCCTGTGGTCTGACTTGGAAGAGGACTCGGGTGACCAGAACAGAGCCCGTGTGGGGTCGTTGTGGAGGGAGGAACTCCACCCCCCCCCCCAGCCCCAGCCAAGGCACTCGTACCTCATCGAGGGACGGTCGGCCGAAAACAAACGAAAGCTGTCAGAGGTTTGGGGGTGGGGGTGAAGGGGTGGGTGTGTGTGTCTGTGTGTCTGTGTGTCTGTGTGTCTGTGTGTCTGTGTCTGTGTGGTGTGTGTGGTGTGTGTGTGTGGTGTGTGTGTGGTGTGTGTGTGTCCCCGTTCCCCGTACCACGGTCTCTGGTCGAGGCCCCCCCGAGCGGAGAAACGCACGCCAGGCCGTCCGTGCTCCTGGTTGTCCGGCCGCGTGTCCCTGCCACCCAGAGATCCCGAACCGTCCCGCTCGCTCCCCTGCCATGTGCCATGTGCCACCTGCCTGTCGGCCGGGCGCTATTTTAGACCCTGCGAAGAAGTCGACCGGACGGACGGGCCGGGCCGAGCCGAGCCGAGCCGATCTGAGCCGAGCCCGTCCAGGCTGGGGTGGGTGGTGCTGGGTTCAGAGGAGTGGGGTACAAGCGGGAGGCGGGCGTCGATGGAGGGGAGGGGGAGGGGGAGGGGGAAGGGAGAGGAAAGGGGAGGGGAGGGGGAGCAGGGATGACGATGGTCTGGGGCTTGGCGTGTGGGGTGGGGGTGGGAGGGATGGTAGCCATCCTATGACTTTCTCTCCCTACCCCGCCTTTTGCAAGTCTGTTAGAGTGACAAGGTGGTGCTGGTTTCTGGCTGGTGCACACCATAGTGATTCTGTTCTTCTTTTTCCTGGTCTTTTTCAGGAACCCTCGTCCCGAGGGACTGAATCTAGTGCCCTGTGCTGCGCGGTACGACCTAGGGGTCGAATCTGCCAGGAGAGGACTTACAAGGATTTGGAGGATCCTGGAAAACTGCTACCATCCAGAATCCTACATGGATGTTCAAGATCTTGTGGATGGACGGACGGACGGAAGACGGATCGAATGGAGGCCCCGCCCCATCCCCTGGACCCCTTGGCCCAGGAGGATCGTGATGGGTCTGGAAAGGACTCTTCCGACGAGGGTCTCGGGATGGACTTTCTCGGTCTGCGGAAGGTGTTTCTGCACAAAGAGGAAGAGAGGGGCGTTCTCGGCCAGAGAGCCCGAACCGCCTCCTTTCAGGGATCCGCTCCAGTCAGGGTTGGGGTCGGGGTCAGAACGCAGCCACCGACAGCTCCCCTCCCTCGTCTTGGCTCTCCAACTTGGGAAACCCTCCTCCCTGCCCCCTCACCCATCTTCTCGTCAGCCGGCCTCCAGCTTCCCCGTGCCAACCACCTCTCTCATGCTGCCGGACTTTCCTCCTCCTTGGGCTGCCAGGAAGCTCTCCCGCTCCTCCACGTGCTTTGGCTTGGAATCCCTGACAAACACAAGCGGTGCTGGTGGGCGGGGCCGTGGGCGGTGGCAGAAGGACTCCCTTCATCTTATGGGAGCGATTTTTATCTCCATAGAGGTGGCGATTGAGAAAACACATAAAATCACTCAGAAGAATACCCATGTGTAGTATCCCTGACCTAGATCCGTGTCTGTCTGTCTGTCTGTCTGTCTGTCTGTCTGTCTGTCTGTCTCTCTCTCTCTCTCTCTCTCTCTCTCTCTCTCTCTCTCTCTCTCTCTCTCTGCCTCTCTCTCCATTTCGCTATTCTCTGTGTGTGTGTGTGCGCGCGCGCGCATGCGTGTCTGTCTGTCTCCCTTGTCTCTCTTTCCTCTCCTCTCCCCTCCTCTCCTCTTCCCTGTTCTCCCCCCTTCCCCCTCACCCCTCCACTCCTCTCTTCTCCCCTCCACTCCTCTCCTCTCCCTCTTCTCCTCTCCCCTCGCCTCTTCTCATTTCCCCTCCCCTCCCCTCTTTTCCCTCCTCTCCTTTCCTGTCCTCTCCCCTTTTATCCCTCCTCTCCTCTGCTCTTTCTCTCTCTCTCTCTCTCTCTCTCTCTCTCTCTCTCCCCCTCCCTCTCTCCCTCTCCCCCCCCTTCACTTCCCTCCCTCCTCCCTACCCCCCCAACCCCTACCTTCACAGGGCCTCATAGATTGCAATCGGTTTCCATGAAATGTGATGAAGAGGGAATGAATTTTAGAATGATATCCCCATGCCATCGAATCCTTCTTCCCCAGGGATAGCGACTTATTTGTGGTCGTGTTTGTTTTTGTTTTTCTTGTTGTTGTTTTGGGGCACATCGAGGGCGCAGGAGGCGTTGGGAGTGAGGGTGATGTTTCTCTTTCTGTCTGTCTCCTCCTTAGGACGGATTTTAAGAGGAGGGAGGACTCACAGAAATCTACCATCTTGTCTCGTACTGCAGCTGTGTTTGAGCTTCCTATACGATCTGGGCGGAACACTCCCCACCCTCACCTCAAGCCGCCATTGCCGCCCCCTCAGCCCCCTGCACCCCCGTCCAGTCCCACACTTGGGGCGGTGGTTGGGCATGGGGGGATGTTGGCGGGGTGGTGGTTGGTGGGGGGTGGGGGGGTGGAGGAAACCAGAAAACAGACCACTGTGGCACGTGGGTGACTGGGGCTTCAGGGTGAAGGAGGATGAATAAAATGGCCGGAATTAGGCTAACGGATTGCTTCTTCTTTTTTTGGCGGGGGGGGAGGGGAGGATCATTAGGTCATTCATTCATTCATTCATTCACTCATTCATTTGCTGGGGGGGGTGTCATTCGGTTTCTTATGCTCGCCCTGAAAACGGTCAACTGTCCTGACTGACTGGTTGCTGCTCACGGTTCCAGGCCTGTTGTTGAAACTGGAAGCTCTCGATCTTACTGTTTCTACTGTATTTCACTCATTGAAAGTCATCATCATGCTGGGTCTCTGAGTCTTTCTCCGAGGAGAAGGTCGGTCACGGGACTAATGACCTGACAAAATAGCCTGAGTGACCAAGAAGGCCACACCTTGAGTGCTTATGAGATAACGAGATCTAACCACCAGCCTCTATAGAATGGGTCACCTGGAGGCATCGTGACACCATTCTGAGTCTTCTGATGAGAAAACGATTCTGTGGATGGTGATCGATGCCCGATTGTTTGAGCTATGGCTCTAGAACCACCCCACCCACTCCATCCCCAAGGTGGGTACACAGTTTTGAAGACGCTAGCCTGCTGTGAATCCCCTTTGCCCGGCAGAGTGATAAAATGGCCTCTTTGCTTCTAAGCTCCAAGACCTTGTCTCTGGATTCTTGGGCTCGTCGGGGATGGGGGCCGATCTTTTGGCAACAAGCGTGCTTCAGAAACAGCGGATGCCCGAGAAGGACACTCTGCCTCTCCCTCTTCTTCCGGGCCTGAAATGGGGAGGAAAAAAAAAATCGCTTCCCCTGGAAGCTGGAGTCCGGAGCCCGCCATCCGGAGGGACTTCTGGCTTGGCCTTCTCCTGGGGTGGGGGGGGGAGGGCACGACACTGCACGTGTTCTTTGTCAACTCCCTGTTTCTCTCTTCTCGAGTTATCTCTTTGGGACGGCTCCCACACTGGGTGAAAACAGACAGACAGGCTGGTATGTCTCCCTACCCCACCCTTCGCCCCCAAATGACTGATCTCCTGTCCCATCAGAATCACCACTTGTTTTCCAACGTGGCTTTCTTGGATCCTGGAGGACTTGTAAAGGAAAAGCCCAGCTGGGCTAACAAGCTAAAGTCACAAATCTAAGTGTGATAAGTGTCCGTTTACTGATCTAAGTTCTGCTGGGCTAACTCGTAAATCTGAAGTTTAGTGTCAGTTTACTGGGCTAACAAGCTAACTCGTAAATCCAAGCTCAACAAGTGTCAGTAACGTGATCTGTTCCAAATTGATAAGCTCCAGTGTACTGATCCTTTGCTTTTTGTTGTTTGAGTCTTATTGGCGAATAGACCCATATTTGTAATTAACCCTATGAAACCTCATGTGCACGTCTTGGAGGTGCTCAGAGCTTCGGAGCAGAAGCCCCTCTGAGCCCGCCGGCGTAATAAATCTGAGTACTCCAACCCTCAGAGTGGTGCTTGTTTCTTGGCTGGCCTGTCATTTCCGTAACAGACTGATATCAACTTAGAGCCAAGATGGGCGCAGAACTGAAGGAGCTTCTCGGCTGGCCTAAGAAGCCTGTCGTCGTGATGTGGGAGGCATTCTTTACGAGGGACCTATCTGATTAAGTGCTTGACCGCCTTTTGGACTTTGAACCAACTTGGAGATAGGAACTAGGATGAGAGGGCACCCGAAATAGCTCAGCAAACTCTTCTCCATCCTTAGAAGACAGACAGACAGACAGACAGACAGACAGACAGACAGACAGACAGACAGAGTGTGTGTGTGTGTGCGCGCGCGCGCGCGCGTGTTTGTGCGCGTGCGGGGGTGTGGGAGAGGGAGGAGATGACGTCAGCGTACTGGACACTGTTTCAGTGACATGGGGAGTGCTGTCAACTAGGAAGGAACGTCATGTATTCTTCAGCCTTGTGTCTGTACAGGTGGGTACACTCAGGGTTCCAGAAAGGATGGGATATTCCTGGCAGTCGTCTACTGCCCTGGCATCGAGGGCTGGCTGGCTGGCTGGCTGGCTGTCATCCAAAGTGGAGGCTCTCGTGAAAGGGACGGAACCGAGTCCCGAGGAGATGCCTCCTTCACTGACTTTCATGCAAACACAGTGGACCACAGCCTCCGGAAAGAGGGTGGGTGGCACACGTGGCCCCAGTCTGTTCTGTCCATTCGGCAAATGGCCTGGGTTAGGGGAAACCCAGCATGGCGACCATCCGACAGGCCGACCCACCGACCCACGGACGTGCTCGGTTTCTCCCAGCTCCCTGGATGACCTCCCCCACCCACCCCCACCCCACCCGCATTCCTTCACCCACCGTGGTGTCTGGTGTCAGGGCACTTGGAAGATGACTCCCATTGTTCAATAGACAGGGGCAGGAAGATTCCTATAGGACCGCAAAAACAGTCAACTGGCCATACATACATACATACATACGTACAAACTTTTTGTCCCCAGAGGCCTCAGACCTCCTCTCTCTGGACCCGCTGAACCCCAGTAACTGGCCCCCATTCAACTGCCACATAGTAGGGGTCATCCAGACGTTCTTGGGATGGTAGGTATGACTTCCAAAGGGGTTGAAGCCTTCCTTCCCCCGCTGCAAGCCTGATGCCCTCAGCATGGCCAGGACACTGCTACAAACAAACAAACAAACAAACAAATAAACAAACAAACAAACACACACACACCACCACCACCACCACCACCACCACCACCACCAACAACAACAACGACAACAAAAGACAAACACATGCGTATGTGACTTGGGGACATACTTTCCGCAGCCTCCAGGGACGAAGGCACTCGCTTCACTGGGTAAATCCTACGAGGCTTCACTAAAGCGCTTGCCAACTTACTTCTCAGAAGGATCGATCTCTGCCCCCATCACCCGCCATCATCAGGCAAGGTCGTCAGAATCCATGGGAGGTATAGACTAGAAGAAGAAGTAGAGGAAGGAGGAGGAGGAGGTGGAGGAGGAGAATCAGTGACATGAGGTGTGTACGACTTCTTGTCTCCAAGAGGATTGAGTTTTAAATTTTTTTCTTTTCAGATACAAGGGAAAATAAACTTTTGTTTTTTCCCCTTCCTTTCCTTTTAGAGGCGGACACCCACATGGTAACTATCATACCTCTGTCAGCAGAATGGAACCCTTTCTCTTTTTCTCCCTCCCTGACCCTTCTGGGATTCAGAAATCCTCCGTGAGGATTTTTCTATTCTTGGCAGCAGAGTTATTAGCATCATTGACTTGGAGGCAAAAACTTAGGTTTCCATTAAACTGGGATAGACATGCATGGATAAGAGATACTAGTGCTACTCGTTTTCCTTAGGGTTCCCCTGTGTCTGTGGGGCGTGTGTGTGTGTGTGTGTGTGTGTGTGTGTGTGTGTGTGTGTGTGTGTGTGTGTGTGTGTGTCTGTGTCTGTGTCTGTGTCTGTGTCTGTCTGCCTGCCTGCCTGCCTGCCTGCCTGCCTGCCTGCCTGCCTGCCTGTTTATTGTAGGAACTCTCTGTCAATGGAAGTATAGTTGACTTACAATGTTGTGTTCATTTATGACGTACGGCATAGTGATTCACTTATTCACACACACACACACACACACACACACACACACACACGTATACTTTTTCAGGATAGGTTATTACAAGCTATTGAACATAGTTCCCTGTGCTAGACAGTAGGACCTACTTGTGTACCTAGTTTGTATAGGGTGGTTTATATCTGCTAATCCCAAACTCCTGATTTATCCCTCTGCCCTCCCCCGTTCCTCCACCCTACCCTGTCCCCTGTGTTAACCATCGGTTTCTTTTCCATGTCTGCGAGTCCAGTCTGTTTCTGGTTTGTAAATAGGTTCCTTGGAGTCTTTTTAAAATGGAGTTATTTATGTATGGATGGGTGTCTTGACTTACTTTCAGATCCCATCTAGAAGTGATGGCATAGGATATCTGTCTTTCTCTGGGTGACTGACATCACTAAAGCTACGGAACGCTTCACGTATGTGTGTGTGTCGTCCACGTTCAGGGGCCGTGCTGATCTTCTCTGGATGGTTCCCGTGTTAGTCGATGTGCTGTGGCAGCAAGCGCTTGCCTTAGGGTTTTTGTCTCAACCTGAAAGCCGGCCCGGAGACTGAAAGTCTTCTAGTTGCCTCCACTATCTGCCTAGGACCATCTCCACGAACGTTTCCCATTTTCTCTCACCCTTTTGTCTTGGCATCATTGAGTACTAAAATGCTCCGTCTCCTGAAGCCCTGCAGACTGAAGCTGGGCAACGGGAGGTAAACGTCAGAGAAATGGCACAACAGCTCCTGTGGAAACCATCCTAGGGCCTGTTTTTGGAGGAGCCGCTCAGAGAGTTGAGCCGAACACCCCAGGACATCATCAGAGGCATTTCATACTGCTCGAGCCGTTTCGATGACCCCGATGTGTGGAAATCTCCTACCAGACTGACCCCCTACTCCCGGCCCTGAATCTGGTTTCTCATCTGCTCCAATGATTAACCTTTGTGCTGTACTTTGGTTTTCCACACAAGTGCCTCTTAGGCGATACCTGACTGCTTGCTCCCTAGGCCTAGCTTCAGAAGCCCATCGACACCACCGCCTCCTGAGACGAGATACTACAACTGTTTCCTTGAACAGACCTGTTCTCAGAACTAAGAAACTGGGTCCATGAAACGCAGGCCCTCTAGGAAACTATTCCCTCCCTCCTGCCCCCACACCACACGCACGCATGCACGCTCAGACGCACGCACGCACCCACGCACGCATGGACGCACACGCACAGTCAACAGCCCAGCTTTTAATGTGTAAAACTTCCAGGGAAGTTACAGAATAGGGAAATGTTGGGGTCCAGAGTAGGCTGCCCCAAAATGTGCCCGATGGACTATGCTGAATGAAAGGGACTTCACAACTGGCCAAGGGGGAGGGTATAGGTCAGTGGTAGAGTGTGTGCTTAGCAAGCAAGCACAAGGTCCTGGGTTTAATCCCCAGTACCTCCGGTCAAAAATAAATACATAAAATCGAATTCCTCTCCCCGCCCCCCCCCAAAAGTATACACTGCTGTATGTCAACTCTGTCTCAATAAAACTGGAAGAAAAAAAGGAAAAAAAAAATGATTTAACAAAAGAAAGAAACAAACAAACAAAGAACTGCCCGAGGCAAGAGGAACACTCTGGCCCTCCTTTCTGCCTCCCTGGAAGCAGGGGAAAAAGAATTTTGTTTTTTTAAAGTCTCCCATCCCAGAGGAATCTATCAAGTCAGAGGTCTGCTTCCATGCCCTTCCATGATTCTCAAACGGTGTAGTGGGGTTTACCCAGATTAGGAAAAGGAGGGGACTCCTTTGGCCTGAGACCAGGCGAGATTCTCCCCCTCCCTCCCGCCTCCCTCCGTGCAGTTGGGACGGGGTGGCCTAAGGGTGGGGAAATTGAAACCAAAGAACAAAAGCCGTTCAACAGAGAGGAGCCGGAGGCCAAGTCAAAGGCTCTGACCTGAGCACAGAGCTTTCTGCATTTGAATGAAGCGATTGAACGAGGCCCTGCCGAATGGATCCTCCTGACGTCCCCGCCCCCGCTTCCAGGAGACAGTCAGTCGATTTGGGACCGATCGGTGGAGAAGGCCTGGGAGGCGGCGGCGGCGGCGGCGGCGGCGGCGGCGGCGGCGGCGGCAGAAGCGGCGGCGGGGGCGGCGGCGGAAGCAGCGGCGGGGGCGGGGGGTGGTGGTGCGCGGGCGGGGGCGGGACCAACGGTCGCTCCAACTCTGCCTGCCTGCCTGCCTGCGGGGCTGAGGCCTGAGGGCCACGCTGGTTCCTGCCACTCAGGGAAACTTCTGCGGGTGTTGCCGAAAGATCGCCCTCCCCCACCCCGTCCCTGACGAGCCAAATAACCCAGAGACAGGGTCTTAGAGTTTAGAAGAAAAGAGGCAGCTTGATTGCTTTGCTGGGCAAAGGGGACTCACAGCAGGCTAGTGCCCTCCAAACTGTGAACCCGTCTTGGGGTTGGGGTTTCATGCTTCTGTGGACGAACAGGTTGGAGCATGAAAGGGAATCACAACAGGCGGGAGCACAAAAGGTGCTCATGATCAACAAGGGTCTCTGATGAAACTTCCTCCTAAATCTGGATGAGTGTCTGGTAACATGGGACCTCCTGGTGGTCTAGTAGGTCATCAGCCCGTGACCTTCTTTATCTGGTCAGACTCACCTGGTGGCACCAGCGCCACGGAGGAACTCGGGGTGGGGGGTGGGGGGTGGGAGGGGGCTGGTCGTTCTCCTGAGCTTATCCTCCCGTGACTCCCTTCCTGGGGAAAGACTCAGACGCCAAACATGATTGTCAAGTTGAACGATCAGAGGAAGGTCAAATCAAACAGTTAGAATCGACAACTTTAGCTGTTTTTAACAGTGGGCCTGGAGCTGGGAGCGGTGTCTGGTCAGTCGAGTTTGCTGATCGTTCTAAAAGCAAGCAGTAAGCATAAAGCCAAAAATTGGCTTAGCCTAAGTGCGGCCACTTCATGATTCCTCCTTCACTGGGGGCTGAGGCGTGGGGGAGGGCGGGGGTGGGGGACAGGACTGAGGTGGCGGCGAACTTCTCCGTGAATGCTCGGAGCCGAACTGCTCTCTGGGCCGAGGTCTGAAAAAGGCCTGAGTCTCAGCTATGACAGATTCTCTCTCTTTCTGGGCACATGGACTGACTCGCCCCGCATCCTCCCATCCTGTCAGACCCTTTGGACACACACCTCCACCTGAAGAGTTCTTTGGCCTCGTCCAGAAAAAACAAACACACGCACGAACAAAACCAAACGAGCACACAGAAACCCTGCTGATCTCCTTGGACCCCATTCACTTCGGAGAGTCCCTCTCGTAGAAATCCCCTCTGCTCGATGATTTCACCACAGCCGCCTCCCTTTCTCCGGCACAGTGACCCCCCCACCCCCACCCCTGCGTGGGCCCTGTCCCTCTACCTATCAAAAACCAAACCCCAGGAGAAAAGAAAATCAGAATGCTGTTTTGAGCCACTGGATCTGTGAAAGGAACCAAACAGAAAGCTGAAATAACCAAACCAGCAGAACACCAAAAGCGAACAGACAGATACCCCAGAAAGAAGGGCACGCCGACTCTTGCCCCTTTCCTTCCTGGAATCAGGACATAACATAGATCTACACCCCACCCCCCCACCCCACCCTCCCCAGATGTCTTCTTTATGCCGGAACGAGAGTGACGTTCTTATTGTCAACGGTGCTGTTATGGAAATGACAGGCCAGCCAAGAAACAAGCACCACTCGGAGGGTTGGAGTACTCAGATTTATTACGCCGGCGGGCTCAGAGGGGCTTCTGCTCCTAAGCCTTGAGCACCTCCAAGACGTGCACATGAGGTTTTATAGGGTTAAGTACCAGCTTGGGGTATTCGGCCAATAGGCACGCAATAGCTTTAGCAACATCATTATCACGAAAGTAGAGGCAGTGAGGCAGCAAACCAACATTTCAAGGCCAGATATGTCTCTTTGAAAATCCAGCTGGCTAGCAAAATATGAACAGGGAATCAGCAAACCGGCACTTATTAATTTAGATTTACGAGTTAGCCCAGCAGAACTCAGATCAGTAATCCGACACTTGTTACACTTAGATTTGCGACTTAGCTTGTTAGCCCAGCTGGGCTTTTCCTTCACAGTGTAAAGCGGAGAAGGAGAGAATTCTGTACAAACAGACCTCGATGAAAAGAATCCTCACCCTCTTTTAGGCCCCCACCTCAACACACGTGCGCGCACACGCGCGCACACACACACACACACACACACACACATACACACATGCATGCACGCACGCGCGCTGCGCGTATAGTTACTCCTGTTCTCTCTCTTTCTCTCTCCCTCTTCCTTTCTTACTGATTTTTTAAAAATGTTTACTGATAACACAGAAAAAAATTGCTTAAATCTTGTCCAGGAATGATATTCATTTTTGAAAACATGATATATATTGTAAAGGATTTGGGCTCCCTTAGAAAAATCCCAGTCCAGGCACGATTGTATAGCACCTCCTTTCACTTTCAAGTGTCTCATTTCAGACAATAAAGTAGCCAGTCATCTTCCTTATGCATGACCTTTGTAACTGGCACAAGTCAAACGGCACAAAATTCAGACCCAATCTCCTGATCCATATGATTCTCATATTCTTTTTTTTTTTTTTTTTTTTAGCGAGTCCAGAAGCTATGGGTCTGTGCCAACCACC
This sequence comes from Camelus bactrianus, assembly GCF_048773025.1. Taxonomy (NCBI): domain Eukaryota; kingdom Metazoa; phylum Chordata; class Mammalia; order Artiodactyla; family Camelidae; genus Camelus; species Camelus bactrianus. The sequence goes on along the minus strand of NW_027413875.1, from coordinate 53,480 downwards.
CGTGGCTGTTCACTATCCAGCATTTCTTCCATTATCTTTATGTTGTCCTGTTTCTTGGAAGTATTAGTGCAGCTACTTTTCCCGATGGTCTGTCTCTGTCTCTGTCTCTCACTCTTTTCTCCTTCTTTTTTTTGGGGGGGGGGAGGAGGGGGATGGGTTTGATTAGGTTATTTATTTATTTTAATGGTGGTTCTGGGGATTGAACCCAGGGCATCATGCATGCTAAGCAGGCACTCTAACAATGATCTATATCCTTCTCTACACCGCCCCCCCGACCCTCCAGCACCCCCCCCCCGTCCCCGGCCAGGGCCTGTCTTTGCTCAACCCAATAGAAAAGCATTTATGTTTTGCCAGTTTCCTGGGTCCTTCTTTGTTTCATAAAACTGAGAAGAAATACACGTGGAAGTTCTCTCCTATGAATTGAACAGACTGAAGATCCTTTAAATAACCAAATGAGGTGGAAGTGCAGAGAGTACCATACGGGAACACACCGAGGCACATCGTCATCAAATTGACCAAAATTAAGGATAAGGAGAAAATATTAAAATGAACGAGAGAAAAGCAACAAATAACATACAAGGGAACTCCCGTAAGGTTATCAGCTGATTTTTCAGCAGAAACTCTACAGGCCAGAAGTGGGTGGCACAACATACTTAAAGTGATGAAAGGGGAAAACTGACAGGTAAGAATACTCTATTCAGCAAGGCTCTCGTTCAGATTTGAGGGAGAAATCAAAAGCTTCACAGATAAACAAAAGCTACAAGATTTCAGCACCATCAAGCCGGCTTTACAAGGAATGATAAAGGATGGTCTCAAGTCATCAAATCCTAAGGAAAGAGACCAAAAAGATGACAGAGAAAGGGAGGGGGGGAGAGAGGGAGAGAGAGAGAGGGGGAGAGAGGGGGGGGGGGGAGAGAGAGAGAGAGAGAGAGAGAGAGAGAGAGAGAGAGAGAGAGAGAAAGAGAGAGAGAGAGAGAGGGAGGGAGGGAGGGAGAGGAGACCTTCGAAAGATTGCTTTGCCTGTTTAGGGTCTTCCGTTGTTCCTTAAAAATTTTGAAATTGTTTGTTCTAGTTCTGTGAGGAATGTCGTGAGTATTTTGACAGGGGTTGCATGGAACCTGCGGATTGCTTTGGATAGTGTGGCCATGTTGATAGTATTGATTCTTCCAATGCAAGAGCACAAGGCATCTTTCCATTTCTTTGTGTCATTTCAGATTCTGGAGTATAGATAACCTCCTCGATTAAGTTTATTTTTTGGCATTTTACTGTTTTTGACTCAATGGAAGTGTTTATCCCAGTTATAAAATTCTGGTTTTTAAAGTGGAGGGGGAAAAAAAAAAAGGAAAGGAAGGGCCACAAATGGCAAAATATCCTTCTTTCTCATGGGTGAATTGTATTCCATTACGTGTGTGTATGTGTGTGTGTGTGTGTGTGTGTGTGTGTGTGTGTGTGTGTGTGTCCCCTCTTCTTTATCTATTCAAATATTGATGTGCACTTAGGATGCTTCCGTATCTTGGCAATCATAAATGATGTTGCTGTTAATAGCAGGGTGTGTGTATCTTTTTGAATTCATTCTTCTTTTGTGGTTGGCTTTATTCCTTTGATAAGTATGTAAGTTTAAAAAGCTAAAGCTCTAAACCTTCCTGGAAACAATGAACAGTACATATATGTAAATTAAAAATATATGTGCAGTAAAAACATTTTAAAAAAATAAATAAATAAAAAAGAACGAAAGACAAGGAAATTAGCTATCAAGCCGTGAAAGACATGGAAGAAACTTAAAAGACATCTTACTAAATCAAAGAAACCGGTCTGAAAATTGTTACCAACTGTACAATTCCAACCAAATGACATCCTGGAAAAGGCAAAGCTCTAGAAACAATCAAAAGATCATGGTATCCAGGGGTTTGGGGAGAGGGAGGGAAGGAGGAATGAACAGATGCAGCGTGAGGGATTTTTAAGGCGATGAAATTATTCTGTAGGATACCATAGTGGTGGCTACATGTCATTGTACATTTGTCAAAACCCATAGAACGTACAACCTCAAGAGTGAACCGTCCTGTAAACTATGGACTTTGATGGATAATAACGTGTCCATGTCGGATCATCAGTTTTACCAAATAGGCCACACCGATGAGAGATGTTGAGGGGAGTGGAGGATATATGTGTGGGTGGGGAGGGCTATGTGAGAACTCTCTGTATTTTCTGCTCAATTCTGCTGTGAGCCTGAAACTGCTCTAGGAAATAAAGTCTATTAATCAAAAACAAAAACAGAAACAAAAACAAAACACCCAAATGAGGTGAACCAGGATTCAGTCATCCAAAATGGAGCTGGACGGCCAGTGGGAGGAACTTTGTTGCAGACATAGTCCTGTTTCAGGGAGGGGGACGTTGTCCCCTCCCTCTACACATCTTGAGTTCTCTGGGCTTGACTGATCCAAAAATGGACCCCAGACGGATCGTTGAGCAGGAGCGACAGGGAACCTACTGTCTTTCATTCAAGCACTCATGTGTCCCCGAAGCAGGCAGCTTTTCTCCGTTTTAGGACAAGAAATCAGCCCTTTGTGCGAAATGGGCCGGGCTGAGAGCCTTTGGTTTTGGGTGACCCGTCCGTGAAGAATCGAGACGGAGTTTGGGTTTTGGGGAGGGGGGGAAGCCCCTGAAAGAAGTCACGAGGTTGGTTGGTTTCTCTAGGCTTCCGGGGCCTGAAGGCTCTCAGTGGGTGATCAGGGTGTTTTCCTAAGTCCAGATGCAGGGAGGGCACCCTCCACGGAAGTGATCGATTTCCCGCTTTCAGGGAGACAGAAAGAAGAGTCTGAGGGTCCCTCTTGCGTCTGCTGGCCCCTCGGCTTCTTCGGTCACTCTCATTTCTAACCCATCCGTGTGCCACGGAGGCACATACATGTTTGGGGTGGCCTCCCCTGGGTCCCGACACCGGCATCAATGGGGGGAGGGGGGGCATGAGTGGTCAGAACTGTATCAAGCTCAAGGGCACCACCAACCGGTTTCAAAAACAAATCTGCCAGCAGCTGCTAGCCGCAGCCTGGTCGTTTCAAAGTTCCCGCCTTGCTCTTGTGGTGTGTTTTCTTTCGTTTCCCCTTCTCCACTTGCCCCGTGGGGTAGTCTGATGACACACACTTCCAGTGCTTCTTTCTTGCATCTGTGTCTCCTGGGCTGCAGTCCTAAGAGCCCCCCCCCCCCATCGCCCCCGCCCCCCCCCAATCAACTCGTTTCTTTACCCTCCACCAGGTCTCCTGGCTTGGAAATCTCGGCTCACAGCATGTGTCTCGTGTCCTCTCTGAATTCACGGGCCCAGCCATCCACCCTAAGGAGACGGAGGGAGGGAAGGAAGGTTTTGACCTGGCGACCTTCCTTGCCGGCATCCTCCGGATTTGGGACCCTTCAGTGCGCCACCTGCCACCCGCCATACCACTCTCACCCTGAGGCCTAGCCCTCGGGGCTCCGTCCACGCGGAAACCTGAACGCGGACGGACCTGGACGGTGGGCGGGGTGGGGGTGGGGGTGTGGAGGGGCTTGCTTCATCACTGCCGGAACCGTGGAGGCGACCGGGACAGACGCGTCCTTCAAGAGGTGAAGGGACACGTAGCCCGGGCTAGGTCCGTGCCACAGCATGTGATTTGGCTCTAAAAAGGAAACCAGGGACCCGTGGAGCCGAGAGACCTGTGGGAGACAGGCGGGGCCGTTTCTGCGTGCCCCTGACTCCCTGAAAGAAGCCAATCTGAAAAGGTGGCATCCTGTAGGGTACCGGCTCTGGATGACATTCATTCTCAAAAGGGCAAAAGCCCCAGAGAGGGTGAAAAGATGAGTGGGGTCGGGGGTGGTGGTGGTGAAGGTTGTCTGTGTGGGTGTGTGTGTGTGCGGGTGTGTGTGTGTTGTGGCGGGGGGTTGTTGATGAATAGGTGGAGCACAGGGGACTTTTAAGCAGCGAAACTCTCCGGTAGGTAGGTCCACGATGGGATGAAAACCAACGTGTTGGATATGGCAATACCTAAGATGGGGTGAACTGAAAGAACCCTTCTGGGTGTCCCGCCCCTCAGCCGAAGTTTAAAGTCCTTCCTAAAGCCAGAAGGTAAAGACACACGAGAGCAATCTGAGGGGCCATCGCTGAGGAGTAACAGCGAGGCCAGTGAATCCAGTGAAAGACTGACTGACGTGGGGGCCTGGGTCCCTCGGCTCGACCCCCTTCCCCGGGAAACCGAAGCCTTCGACGCAGGGATGCGCTTTGACACGCTTCTGTCTCATCGGAGAAGGCTTCTTCTGCCTGGCATTGCGTGACGGGGCCGAGAAACCCGTCCTCTCCTCCTCTGCGTGAGGTAGCGGTCGCTCCCGCCTTTGCGCAGCGTTGAAGAAAGCTACCAGAAACACGGTTCTGCGTTTCTCTCGATACCGTGGGCGAGCGTCACGGCTTTTCCTTGCGTTCCACCATGCAGTCAGATAGCATTCTCAAAACTAAGCGTGCCATGCAAATTTTCCTTTTCCTTTTTTAAAGTGACTGTCAAGAACTTAGGCAGCATCGAGTGAAAACGTTGGGCACCTTCATCTCTTGGTTTGTATGGAGCCAGCTAGGTCATCAGACCCACGTCACCATGATTTCTGAATTCTAAGATCCTTTCCAATCCATGATATTGTACATTCCTGGGTCATGGGATGTCACTATGGCTGATCAGGTCAAAGGGAATGTGTCCCTCCAGAGCGCTTATTAACACGTCAGTTTATTTAAACGACAACAAAGGAAATTCCCTTCGGGCGATATTCATTCCACACGCTAAAGGAAAGCGATAGGTTGTGTGCCTGAGCCCACACAGTGTGACGCAGGAACGGGGTGGGGGTTGAGGGAGGAGGAACTCTGGCTAGTGTCCGGGACCTAACGGGAGATAGAGTGGAGGATTTTTGCCCTTCTTCAGGGACAGGGTGAATCGGCCCGAGGTTGACTTGTGCGCTCAGAAAGAGGGCCTTTACCGGATGCCCCGAGCAAGCAGACTTTTCTTTTCTTCTTCTTCTTTTCTTTTTTCAGTTTTATTGACATAGGTTTGACATACAGCCCTCTATCAGTTTCGGGTGTACAGCACAATGATTTGACTTCCATAGACTGTGAAGTGATTATTAGGTAACTTTAGTGACCAGGAAACAACGATATGTTAAAAGGGGGTTTAATCAACAGAACTGCTATTTCTGATGATCATCTATTCCTAAGAGAAAGGACAGATGAACACTCCAAAATGCAGGAAGTGCATAGTCACAGAATGATGAACAATCTTTACCCGTGCCGACGTTTTGACGCCAGGATACGTGGAAAGCTGAAGTTTTAGAACATAGAAATATTTGGCTCTCCATTTGACCTGGAAATCTCCTTGTTGGAAAGAAGCTAATTTCTCCTCCTCATCCTCGTCCTCCTCGTCCTCGTCCTCGTCCTCGTCCTCCTCCTGCCTTTTTAACTAAAAAAATAAAAAAATAAAATAAAATAAAAATTTTTTAACAAGAAGTTTTTATCTTTTTGGAGGGGGGACGGGTCATTAGGTGTCTTTATCTACGTTTCAATTAATTATTTAGATTTATTATACGTTTTCAGTGGTGGTACTGGGGACTGAGCCCAAGGCCTTGTGCATGCTGAGCACGCACTCTACCGCAGAGCTCTACGCTTTCCCAGAAAGGAGCAAATTTCTAAACATAGAACTGGATGAGTAGGTCAGCTTTTTGATCTCATAGAAGCAGCGGCCCAGTTCTCTGGGGGGAACCCTCCTTATCTTGTCCATCTCGACAACGTCAGAAACGTCTGTCTGCATAGCCCACAGTGGCCAGAGACTGAGGCCAGGGGGCTGAATCAGGTAGAACCTGAAACCGAATGGAAGAAACAAACAAACAAAAAAGGGTGGGGAGGGGCACGCGGAGGCCTTTTTAAACGTACACACTGCTGCGTGGTCTCCCTCGTCGAAACTCTAATTCGCAGCCTTCTTAAGGAGAAATATACACCTGAAACGTCTTTTTTCCACACAGAGTTTAAAAGCTTTCACCCTCTGAGCCGAAAAACCTTACCCGTCCCATCGGTTCTTTCTGAGTGAGTGGGTTCTCTAGTGTCCTACGCGTCTGCTGGGAAACAAGCTGCTGGAGAACCAGCAACTAGAAACCAAGCTGCACCAGCATTTCCATGAGCGTAAAATCTTACATTCACACTTACTTGCTTAAAAATGCACACGCCTGCTTTGTTTTCATGTTTTACACAGTCGATGACCTATAACATGTATGATGCTCAAGAAATTGTGTGAGGGGCAATCCTGAGATTGACCGTGAGGGCGCAACAGATGGCAGATATTTCCTTAGGGTAAAACAATGGACGGTCATGGGAAGCCAGATCATCCATTAACAGAACTTGGTTCTGGCAGGAAAGCATGTGGTTTAACCCCGGGGAAATATTTGCTATCTCGAGATGTCCCAGAGGCAATCACAGGATACACTTAGAAATTTTGCATCCCCCGAGGAGGGTGATTGTTCCTGGAAGGGATAGGCCTGAAATGAATCAGTTAGCCAGCAAGCAGAACTTCGTGCTTCTGGCATGAAATATCTAAAGCCCCACCTCTTTGATCGCATTTCTTTTTTTTTTCCCTGAGCCGTATACTCCCAATAAACAGGATGTCGACCAGGCTTTTGGCACTCTAGATCCACGAGACCTTGAGTCCCCTGGTCCCATTTTCGCTCTTTACTTGGTCTCTTTGTTTCTTAATTCTTGCGTCGCCCGTCCTCAGACACGGTCCCGAGCTGCGCTGGACGCAGCACCCGTCCTACCCGACTCGTGAGTGACCTATAGTTTTTAAATGAAAGCTACAAAATCTCTGGTCATGTCGATCTGCTGGTCTCGTCTGTATGAGACAGGGCAGTACCTGAGTTTCAGAGACACACACAGACACACACACAGACACACACACACAGACACAGACACAGACACAGACACACACACACACACACACACACACACACACACACACACACACACACACACACTCTAAAGGGAACAAAGAACAAAGAAAGATAGAGAAAGAAAAAGAAAAAGGCTCAGGGGAATAAAGGATTCGCTTGCTCTCTGTGACATGACCCAGTAGACCTAGTTGTCACGAGACAGGAAGCTCAACCCTCCGTGTTTACATTATCTGTTCCTGAGCTTTCTTGCAGAAAATTCTCATGCGTTTCTTTCCCCTCACGGAAGTCTTCTCTATTCCCCACAGAGCCTGGGGCGATGGCTCTTCACCCTGGAGCCGCCTGCGGCCGATCCAAGATATCGGATGATTTGTGGAAGTGATCAGTGATCCTGAGACAAAGCCCTTCCTTTAGGTAGAAAAGCATGGCCCCTGCTGCTCAGGGAGCTGGCACTCCCCCTCCCTCTCCCCTCATGCCACCTTCTCCTTTGTGCACAAGCTATCGCTTTCGCAAAAGAGCTTGGCTTGCCTGAGAGTCTTGTGGAAGCCATCCTCATTTCTATGGTACTGCCGTCCAAGGATCTGGAAAGGGCTCGGTCCCATGTATGCATGTATGCATGTAGGCACTTGTGTATGTCCCCGGCTTGTAGGCCTGGCATGTTTCTTCCTCCACATACACTTGCCAGAGTTCATTCATGAAAGAGCTCTATGGAACTGGTTTTCAAGGGAACATGCAGGCAGGGAATGCGAACAGGAAGGAACCCAAATGTTTTCCTTCAGGTTGACATGATCTAGGACAGATCCTTTCATCCAGAAAAGCAAATGTCAAGGGATCGGTCTCGTGAAAAGAGCCATGTCTTGATTGTGACGAGCAGCATTCGAGGTGAAACTTTTCGCCTCCCTAGGTTTACCCCGAATCCATTAAGTTCCTGTGGGTTATCTCTGTCATGAAACGTGTCAGCCAGGAAAAAAAAAAAAAAAAAAAAAAAAGAGTCTGGGAGCGATGGTTGGCTCGGTCTCAAGTCTCAGGAAGTGTTCACACCCCAAGCAGTCCGAGGGGGTAGTGTGTGTGTGTGTGTGTGGGAGGCGGTCCATCTCTGAAAAATTGGTGCCTCCTCCACGTAGTTTTTGGTCCCTTGCAACTGAAGCATCTGGCGACGTCCCTGGAATGTTTAGATCGTTTCCAAAGAAGATGAGATACGGAAGCGTTCGTTCCTGGCTCCATGAGTCGAAGGGGACGTGCTTTAATATCTTTCTGACAGAAAAGACTCGAGATCTGTCAGTGTGTTGGCCGACATGACTGGTATACCTTCGGAGGATGGATGGACCTACAGACAGACAGACAGACCGGAATACATACATACTTACTTACATACGTACATATGTAAACATACAATACAATACAATACAATACAATACAATAAAACAAAACAAAATGAAACAGAATAAAATAAAATAAAATAAAATAAAATAAAATAAAATAAAATAAAATAAAATAAAATAAATTAAATTAAATTATATTAAAATAAAAGGATGCTGTGAGGAGAAAGTGTCTGTTTCTGGCTAGGACCAAATCGTGTCCCTACGTGGACCGGTTGGGAAAGACTGGTGTCCCAGATGGTTCACCGTGACTTCCTCGTGAACATTTGCTGTGACCGATTCGGGCTTCGGAACAGTCACGGTCTCGTTCTGAGGAACGTCTCCTGGAAAGCATGTGGAGACCGTCTTCGTCTGCCGTCCTTAGGAAACGTTCCAGCAGAGCGGGTGTCCGAGAGCCTCTAGGGGCGATGGCTATGCTTCGTGGACGTCTGTCCCTCTTCAGGCCGAATTTCGTGGAAGTATGCTGATCTGGCCAGCCGACAAGTCTGAATGGGGGTGATTTTTTGGTAGAAATGCGCGTCCTTGGAGAGACCAGGGGAAGGGGAGCATGTCTCAGTGGAAACTCTCGTACAGCGTGATAGAGATGAGAATGCGGTTCTGTGTCATCATCTTTGCGTGCTTCCCGCCACCCTCCCCCTCCCCGCCCCGCCCCGCCTTCCACTGATACGCTGGGCCACGTCACGCGTGCTTCGAGTTTTCTCCGATGGTTGGCCAACGCTCTTCCGACTCCCGTTGCCCATGGTTCTCCCGCTTTGGACTTGGCATCCTCGAGAACCAAAGCCGCCCTTTCCCTGAAGCCCCGCCGAGCCGGGCTGAGCAGCTGGACATCTGCTGGAGAGAGGTCACTGCCGTGTCCCCTCTCGAGACCCTCCTCCTGCCCGTTGCTGTGGAGGCCACTCAGAAAGTGGACCTGAACCCGCATGCGTTTTTCAGGCCACCCGAGCCTCTTCGAGCCCGATGCCTAGACATCTTCCTGACTGGTGGCGCTCCGGACTCACACCCTGGGTTTCTCGTTGGCTTCAGCCACGGACCTTTGTCTTCCTGGAACGAAAGACCAGACCGGTTTCATCAGGTGGAACCACCTGCCTGGTGGCGGGACTGTCGTGGAACCCTATGGACCACCCCGAAGTGTATATGCAGCCCAAGGGCGATCTCTCCAGTTGAACAACCATCGAGGCCCAAAAGGACCCCTGCCCCGGGAAGAAAGAAACTTTGACCTTGACCCTTAGCTGCCCGAACGAGAATTTGGATCAGGGTTGGGTAGGGTGATGGAGATCTCCCTTGGCACAGTTCCCGTGTGCGGGACTTTCAATGACTCTGTCTTCCTGAAAGGACACCCGCCCCCTGAACACGCTGTCTCGTCATCAGTTTGTTTCCACGAGGGACGAACCGTCATTGTGTGCACGACAAAGTTGGCCGCTGCCTGTTTGGTCCGCCATCGCCCCGTAAGGGACCGACGAAGTGTGCGTCGTGACCAGTGACCGATTTCGGAGCCCGTGGGTGGTGGGCGGGTGTGTATCTGTTTTCCAGGTCACGCGCGACGCGGTGTGTCGTGGTGTGGCCCGCCCGGCCACCCCACCTCCCTTCCCCCATGGAAAATCAAGGGAGAGTATTGCCCGAGACAGACGAAAGTGCAGCCACGAAACCTAAAAGGATGACCCTGGATGTCAACTTGGAGGTGGCTAGGAGACAGCTGAGCATGCATAGGATCACACTGCACTGCCACCGTGTGGGATGCCGCACATGTGTCGCCGTCGTGGTTTTCATCTCCTCCACCTATTGCCCTCACCTACATCCACTCTTTATCTCACTGAACTCTTTTTTTTTTTTTTTTCCGGTAAGACAGTGAGAATTTTCTCTCTCTCTCTCTCTCTCTCTCTGTCTCTCTCTCTCCTACTCTCTCTCATAATTGACCTGACAATGGGATGTCCGTTTTCACGTGTCCAACATAGCGATTCGGGATTCTTCCATGTTCCACGATGATCACCGTGGTGAGTCTGGTTACGGATCCGTCACCGGACAGCATCATGACAATAGTATGGATTGACTCTACTCGCCCTGCTGTCCATGACCTCCCGTAATTTGTGTATTTATTAATTGGAGTTAACTGGAAGCTTGTACTTTTTCCTCTCCCTCACCCATTGCACTCATTGTTCCTTCTTGGTATCCATGAGCCTGTTTCAGCTTCCTTGCATGTGTTCCTGCGTATTGTCTTGGGGATTCTGCCTCGAAGTGACAACATCCCTCTCGGACTTAAGTCACTTAGTTAACATCATCCCCTCTAGGTGTAGGTCTCTCCAGACCACGTGGCACTGTCCATTCGTCCATCCGCGGGCCCGTAGTGGAACTGCCGGGTCTTCCAGGAGTTTTCTGTGGAATGTTTTGAGGGACTTCTGTCCTGTTTTCCCTAATGGCTTTCCTCCACCTCCGTTTCGCCCTCTCCCCCTCGCCCCCACCACCAACCCCTGTTCCGTGTTGCCTTCTGTCTTCTGTCGGAGAGCGGATTCTGTCAGGTATGAGTCGAGAGCTCTGTGTCCGCCCGCCAGCCCGCCCACCCGGCCCCATCTCGAACGGTGGTCTCTATCACGTGTTCCGTCAGGAGCAGGCACTTTCTGCTTGTTTTTGGAACTTGCTGTCGAGATTCCAGGTTCTGGGCCTGTCCGGATACCTCTTAGAAACGGAAATGCGTGCGTTTTCCCCTTTTTAAAATTGTGTTCGTTTGTTTACTTATTTATTTATTTATTTACTTACTTACATTTATTTATTTATTTAGGCCTTTTTTTTTTTTTTTTTTTTTTTTTTTTTTTTTTTTTTTTTTGGTTCTTGCTGCTGTTGTTGCTTTCGGTGGTTGTTTGTTTATTCGGGGAGGGGAGGTAATTCGTTTCTTTTGCTGGTTTGTTGCCTGACTTAGTGATTGCCTGACTTACCGACTTCCTTATTTACTTGAACGGAAGTCCTGAAGATCGAACCCTGCACCTTGCGCGTGCTGGGCAGGCACTCTGCCCCTGAGTTCTACGCTCCATCCTCCCCCCTCGCCCCCTCCCCCATTTGGGGGAGGAAAAAAATAATTTTTTTTTTCTTTTAAACTGAAAACGTCCTTTTGGGTCTCCCGCGCGTGTTTCATCCCTGGTTTTCTGGCTTCTAGGAGGTGGAGTTGACCGAGTTCTTGGGCTGTTGAGGAGAGGAACCCCTGATGGGCTGCGGTTGTGCTTTTTCTACGGTGTTTTTGTTTTTGTTTTTAAACCCCAGAGTAGTTCTACAACTTGATTTCCCTTTGGTGGTGGGTTTTGTCGTTTGTTTTCATGTTTCCTTCCTTTCTTCCTTTCTTTCTTTCTTTCTTTCTTTCTTTCTTTCTTTCTTTCTTTCTTTCTTTTTCTTTCTTTCTTTCTTTCTTTCTTTCTTTCTTTCTTTCTTTCTTTCTTTCTTTCTTTCTTTCTTTTTCTTTTCTTTTCTTTTCTTTTCTTTTCTTTTCTTTTCTTTCCTTCCTTCCTTCCTTCCTTCCTTCCTTCCTTCCTTCCTTCCTTTCTTTCTTTTCTTTCTTTTTTTTTTTTTCGGATGGGGCTACAGTTTCCTTGTCCACGTTGACTGTGTCAAACACACGCACCGACACACACACGCACACCCAGACACGCGGATGCGCATGCACAGTGTTGCTCTGTGTAGATGCACTGAACCTCGATTTACCGAGCGGGTGGCTATCGACTCGCCCCCCCGAACCCCCGCCCGCATTTTTTTGTTTTCCCTCCTCCTTCCTGCGGTTGTGGTCAGCCGTGCTGACGTCCGTGTTCTCACGACCGACCGCGAGTGCGTTTTCCCCAGGCGCCCGTTTGTTGTCTTTGGGCTTTGTCGCGATCTGTGCCGAGATCGATTTCTCTTTCCGCTTCGATGGGGTTCGCGGTCTTCATCCTTTCTTTTCTAGCTTCTGGGCTTTGCCTGTCTGCTTTCGAAAGACCTCCCGCATTCGAGAGGACGGACTCCAAAGCCGATTCCTGCGTTGTTCTCTGAGCGCTCGCCTGGTTTCGGTTTGCCAGCCCCCGCCTTCCCTCCCTCTTCCCCTCCTCCCCTTCCCAACCTCCCACCCGGGAACCCGGGATCTCGTCCTGGTCGCTCTGGGCCACCCGCGGCGTCGGCCCCGGCCCCGCCGGCGTGTCCGTGTGATCTCCCCCGCCCGGGGAATCGCGTGGGGAGCGCGTCCCCTTCGCGGCAGCCGCCCGGCCGGCCGTGTCTTGCCAAACCCCGGCTCCCTCCGTCCTCCCCGCCCTGATCTGTTGCCGGGGTCGCGTCGCGCCGCGTCGCGTCGTGTCGCCTCGTGTCGTGCCGTGCCGTGCCGTGCCGTGCCGTGACGAGGGTGAGCGGGCTCCGAGGCGGACGCCACGGGGCCGCCCGGCGCCTCAGTCCGGGACGAGCTCGGGCGTTTGGGCGGCCGGCGGCGGTCGGGATCGGTTCCGGGGACGTTGGCGACGGTTGTCGGGCGCCATCTGGCTGCCGCTCTGAGATCGTCCCTCTTCTCCCGAGCGTCGGCGACCTCGGCAAGGGATGGGGCTCGGCGGCGGGGCCCGAGGCAGACTTCGGGGAGGCTGGCGACACCGGCGGTGACAGTCCCCGTGGCGCTGAGCCGCGGGCGCGTCCTGCTCTCGGCGCAGATTGGACTCGCAGGATGATGAGGGGGTGACTGTCGCCGCGCTCCCGGGATCTCGTGTGCCGGGGGAAGCCGTGTGGCCTGGCCTGGTCGACCAGCATCCGCCTGTGCCCCTCCAGCCGCGGAGACCGACCCGAGCCGATCGGACACGGCCTGCGCCTTGCCGCCGCGGGGGAAAGGGAGAGAGTGTCCCGCGCCCGGGCCGCCGGCGGCTAGGTGGTCAGGCCCTCGTCTGCGTCCCTTGGACGACTGCTCGTGAGGCGAGGAGCGGCCCGGGCCCAGTGCGGTGAGGCCGGGGACGGGCGCGCTGGGGTTCCCGGTCGTCGGAGGCGCCTCCTTGGATGAAATGTTTTCTGAGTCCCGATGGATCCGGAGACGTGGCTGGGCCGGCCCCTGTTGGCGCGGGAGGCCTGGGAGGGGGTGCCCCCCGGCCCGTAAGCCTGCCCGCGTGGGTTCCGGTGGCGTTGGAGGGACCGAGACTTCATCCGGACTCGGGGACCGGCACGGGGGCGTCCTGCGAGGGATGTGGGGGAGGCAGGCTTTCCCCGGCCCGGGGCCCGGTGCTCGGGAGCGGTCCCTCGTGGGGGGCCCTCTCGTCGGAGGCGCCTCTGTGGCATCTCCCCGAGTCCCCGGCCACGCGGGCGAGAAAAGGGCAGGGCGTCCCCGGCCTGATCCCGTCTCCCTCTCGTCCCTTCCCATTCCCATTCCCATTCCCATTCCCACTTCTCCTCCTAAGCCTCCTCCTAATCCCCCTCCCCTCTCCCCTCTCCCCTCTCCCCTCCCCCTACCAACCCCCCCACCCCGGTCGATCAGATGGCCCCCGAGAGCTTCGGGGCTGCCATTTATGGGGGTAGGGCTGGGGGCAGGTGGCCGGACCGAGGTCCCGGGGTCCCCCCTTGCAAATCGTGGACCCGCCCCGTTTCTGGGCGCTGTCATTTTTCCTGTCGTGTTGGGCATTTTCTGCCAGCAGATAGGTGCTGACACGGTCTTCCTCGGTGTCTGTCACCGAGTGTTGGGTCTCCGGACGCGTGCGGGGCTCTGGGCTTCTCTCTGCGTGAGCCCTGGCCTGGTAGCCGACTCCGCTTCTGACACTTGAGCCGCCCGCCCGGGCCTGCGCGCCGGCTCTCGTGTGTGCGTCCGGCTGACGTGGCCCGTGGTGCCACCTCCGGTCTCTGGTGGCCCGAGGGCGGTGGGGTGAGGTGGCGGCGTGGGTCTTTTACCCCGTGCGCTCCCCGCCGCAGGCACCCGGTGGTGGCCGGCACGACCCCACCCCCGTAGGCTCCGTGCCGCGTGTCAGGCATTCCCCGCCTGGGGTCGTTGGCCGCTCTCCTCGGAGAGGACTGAGGAGTGGGTGGCGCCTGGCGAGGCTGAAGCAGGCCCCTCTGGTGGTTGTCCTCGCCGGGCCCTCCCCTCTGGGGCCTCCCTGCCCCACATGGCTGGCTCGCTCGCTCGCTCGCTCACTCACTCACTAGATCGATGTGGTGAAGTCATGCTCCCCCGGGCCGGGCCTAAGCCGCGCCAGACGAGGGACGGGGACGTTCATGGCGAACGTGGCTTCTCTTCTCGTTCTGCCTGCGGGCCCCTCGCCTCTCCTCTGCCGCCCGTGGGTGGCGGGGGGAAGGCAGGGGTGCGGACTCCGGCCCGACCTCGGTCTCCCGTGCCTTGTGGTGTCGGCGGGGCCGGGGTCTTGTGACGCGGCAGACACTCTCGCCTCCTCGCCTGCTCGGCGTCCTGTCTCGCGAGCGGCCCTCCCCCGCGGCGGGGGAGGGCTGCCCCGCCGCCACGCCACGTACCCCCTCGTCGGGGTGTGAGCGTGTCTCGCCTTGGTCCTCTGCGGTGCCCCTGGAGCGCTCCAGGTTGTCCCTCAGGTGCCCGAGGCCGAGCGGCGGCATCGCTTCCCGTCCCCAGCGAGTCCTCTCGGGTAACCCCTGCGGTGGTCGTGTCTCCCGAGCGCCTCTCTTGAGGCGTGGGGGAGGGGTCGAGACGGTAAGCGAGGCGTGGCCGCTCCCCACCCTCGGTGGGGCCGGGGCCGCCTCCTGAACGTCAGTCCTCACCCTGTACCGGGGGGGGGACTGACGTGGCCGGGCGCACGCCGGGTGGGTCCCCCTCAGCGGGGTTCGCGCCCGGGCGTGGGAGCGATCGTGGTGGGGCCGGGTGATGTGCCGGTGGGGGGCGGGCGTCTGTCCCGTCCCCACGCGGTCTTGGGTGCGTCTCCTCGCGAGGTGGCACGCACGGGTTCTCCCCGGTCCCGACCGCGAGCGCTCGCTTCTTGGCCCGCTGCTTACCCCTACCGCAGACCCCTCCTGCCCAGCCGAGCGCTGGCGTACACGTCGGAGGGCTTCCGTAGGCCTGAACGGGGCACGCTGGGTGGGGGGCGATGCGCCCTCGGTGAGAAAGCCTTCTCTAGCGATCTGAGAGGGGAGCCTTGGGGGCACCGGACCCCCCAGCCGCCGCTCCTCCATCCAGAGCGTGCAGTCACTCTCCACGGGGAGCGACTGCCGCGGCGTGTGGGCAGGGCCCCGTCGCTTTGGCGTGTGGGCTGCGCTGGCCCCGCGGTGGGGCCGAGTGCTGTTCTTGGCCTGCTGTGGCCCGCGCCTCCCCCCTCCGAGTCGGGGGAGGGTTCCGCCGGGCCGGGCCCGGCGTCTGGCGCGGGGCCGTGCGAGCGCGCGCGCGCGCGTGCGTGTGCGCGGGCTTGGCCTCCCCGGCGCGTGCCGTGGGGGGAGGGGGAAGGCGGTCCACCCCGACTTGGGCCCCCCCCACCAGTCTCCGCGCCGCGAGGAGCCACCCCACCTGTTCCGGTCCCGAGACGCAGCCACCGGTGGCGGTGCGTGGGCCACGGGTCGGGCCGCCTCGCTCGGCAGCGTTTCCCCGGGCCGCGAGGCCTGGGGGCGAGCCAGACGAAGCTGGGTGGCGGTGGTGGACGGACAGACGAGACGCAGACGGACGAGTGAGCGAGTGGAAGGGGCTACCCTCTGGAATGGGGGTGTTTAGCCTGCTGCGCGCGAGTCCCGGCGGCGAGCGGGGCCGGGGTG
>NW_027413875.1:0-25000 GCF_048773025.1 Camelus bactrianus | reverse complement strand
GCTATAAAGTTCCCCCTTAGTGCAGCCTTGGCTGCGTCCCATAAGTTTTGGGTGGTTGGGTTTTCATTTTCATTTGTATCAAGGTTCTCTTTGCTGTTGTTGTTGTTGCTGTTGCTGTTGTTGTTGTTGCTGTTGCTGTTGCTGTTGCTGTTGTTGTTGCTGGGTTTTTTGTTTATTTCAACTTTGATTTCATCATTCACCCATTGGCTTTTCGATAGCATGTTGTTTCATCTCCATGCTTCCCCCCCCCCCCCCCCGCCTTTAGTTAGCCTTTAGTTGGCTTCTGTGACTCACTTGTACGTTTTGGAGTTCGGTTGACCCTGTTTGGAAGTCTATTCACCTATGGCTATAACTGTTTGTATGAAACAGATAGTAATAGAATCTCAAACCCATCTAAAAGAGAAAGAAAGGAAGGAGAAGGGGGGGAAAAAAAAGTCTCTATTATTTTCTTGCTTCCCTCTGCCACTCTTAATGGTTTAGATGTCTTCTTTTTACAATTTTGTGTTTATTCCGTTTGGAATGAATGGTAGTGATCACCTTTCCGGTGATGAGTGGTCTCATTTTTGTACCATCCTCCTTCTTCTCTATTTAGAGTAGACCTGTTGATGTTTCTTTTAGCATGGGTTCAGTGTTGCTAAACTCTTTTCGTTTTTGCTTGTCTGTGAAGTTCTTTACCTCCCCTTCTATTCTAAAGGATAGCTTTGCTGGATAGAGTATCCTAGGCTGCTTCTTTTTGTCTGTTTTGTTTTGTTTTGTTTTGTTTTGTTTTTCATTCAAGAATTTCAATAGATCTTGCCACTCCCTTCTGGCCTGTAGTGTTTGTGTAGAGAAATCCGCTGAGAGCCTTATGGGGGTTCCCTTGAAACTCACTCTGTTTTTCTCTTGCCTAAAGGCGTTTAGGATCATTGCTTTATCCTTGACTCTGGCCATCTTGATTAGCCTATGTCTTGGTGTGGGCCTGTTTGAGTTCTTTCTGTTGGGTACCCTCTGAGCCTCCTGGACTTGGATATCTGATTCCTTCTTTAGATTTGGGAAATTTTCAGTCATGCTTTCTTCGAATATCTTTTCGGTCCCCTTGGTTCTTTCTTCCCCTTCTGGAACCCCTATTGTGCGTAGATGGGCACGCTTTCGAGGGTCCCTTAGGTCCCTAAGATGGTTTTCGTTGTTCTTTATTGGTTTTTCTCTCAGCTGTTCTGATTGGGTTCTTTCTGTTGTCCTGCCTTCTAGGCCACTTATTCGTTCCTCTGCGTGATCTAGCCTGCTTTGGACAGCCTTTAGACCAGTTCTCATTTCAGCCAATGAGTGGACCAGTTCTCCTTGACTCTTCTTTATAGCTTCGATTTCGTTTTTGACGTATAGTATATCTCTCAACACTATCTCTTGGAGTTCCTTCAGGACTTGGATCACTCCTTTTTGGAAATCTTGATCGAGCGGGCCATCCACGTCTATTTCATGGATCGTGCTTTCAGGGAATTTCTCTGGCTCTTTTAATTGGGAGTGGTTCCTCTGCTTCTTCATAATGCTCCTATCTCTCTGGCACTGTGGCTTAAGGAGTATCAGTTATCTATTGGTGTCCTTAAGGAGTTTATGTATTTATCGAAAGCCTAGGCAGGCATAAAACTTTAAAAGAGAGAGGGGGATAGGGGGAGAGAGAGAGAGACAGAGACAGAGACAGAGGGGGAGAGGGAGAGAGGGGGTGGGGGCAGGATGTTAAAAGAATGGAGAAAAAAAGGTTTGAAAACAGTGTACGATCAATAATAGAAGAGCAAGTTGAAGCAGAATAGCAATTGAGCTGAGACGTCTTCTAAAAGCCTTTAAAAACAAATAGAAAAGATCAGAAAATAATATACAATTGTTTCAAAAGTAAATTTTTAAAAGGTAATCGGAAATAGAACAGATTTTAACAAAAGATAAAACAGAGGATTTTAAAAGACGGGAGAAAGAAAAGGTTTGAAGACAGTGTGTAATCATGAATAGAAGAGTAAGTGGAAGCAGAATAGCGATCGAGTTGAGACGTCTTTTAATAACCTTAATAAAAAGGAGGAAAAAAACCGAGAAACAATATTTGAAACCTGTGAATAACCAGTAACAGGAGATCAAAACCAAGAGAATGAAAAAGGGAAGGGGGTGGATGTTTAAAAATAATAATAATGAAAAGACTTGAAATGAAACATTTAAAAGGGATTAAAACCGTAAACGTATACGACTGTTCAAAAGTAAAGGTTAAAAAGGTAACAGAAGGTAAAACCGATGTAAAAGAGATTAAAAAAGAAAAAGGAAAAGAAAAAAAAAAAAGAGGGAAAAAAAAAAAAAATAAAAGGATGTGTTCTCCTGGAGACGGTGCGCTCTTAACGGTTTCACCGAGAAGTCTTTCTGTCGTCGCCCTGTTTCGTGAACTCAGCTTGCTGTTTCCGCGGGCCCTCTGTCGGCGCCCTCGTCTGTGCTGCCCTCGGTGCCTGTGGGCAAGTAGATCGCGCCCCCTCCTGGCACCGCGGTCGGATGCTGCGTTCCTGCCGGGAAGGAGGGAGGGTGGCTGGCCGCCTGCCCTCTCCCGGCGCCGGTCGCTCCGCTGCTCTGTGCGGCTGTGTGCTCCGCCTCGGGTCGGCGCTCCTCTCCGTAGGTGGGCTCGGGGAAGACGGTGGAACCGCCCCGCCCCTGCTGCATTCCAAAACTCGGCTCCTTCTTAGTCTTGGTGGCGCGAGTTCTCTGAGGTACCGGGGCAGATATATAATATCTGCCTCAGGCTGAAAACGAGTCTCAGTCCTGCCTAGGAGGTTGCAGAGCCCCCGGGTGCGGATTCGAGTCTCGGCCCCGCCCCCGCTCCCGCCCCCGCCCGCGCGCTGCGCGCCGCGCGCCAGGGGCTATGGCGGCTGTGGCTGCGCCCCGCCTCTCTTCTCGCGAGAAGGGCCGGTGATGGCGCCGCGGGTCTGAGGAGATGGAGGCTACGGCGCCCCTCTCCCCAGGGCACACCGGCCGTGTTGCTTTGCCTTTCTTTCCCCGTAATGGACGGGTTGGGGGGGCGGGTTGTTCTGCTCTGTATCCCCTCCCGGCCACGGCGCGTGGTGCCGCCGCCACGGTCCTCTGCCCGGCTCGTGCGGCCTGTCCCGGCCCCCGGCTGCCGGCCTGCGACTCGGGCTGGGTGTCGCGGGGACCCTCTGTGCCCGTTTCACTTGGGTCGGTCGGTCAAGGGGCGCTCCGGGCAGATCTGAGACTCGGAGGCTCCCCCACCGTCCCGTCGGCCTCTCCGTTGGAGACGGGGAGGTCTGGCGAACGAGCCCTATTCCTCCTCTGCCGGGCCCTCCCGCACTGTTTTGCTTTTGACTCTTTCTTTTCTCCTTTTCTCCTACCAGATTTTGGGCGTCTTTGTCTTTCGAAGAGGGCGGTGTTCTGTCGGAGTTCCGCAGGTGGTCTGATTGGCCGAGTGGGTCCGTCGATGTGAGTTTTGGTGTATTTGTGGGAGAGGGTGAGCTACGAGCGTCCTTCTACTCCGCCGTCTTGCTTCTTCTCGGGTTATTTTTGAAGAGTAGGTGCTGGGGATTGAACCCTGGACCTTTATTTTTTGCATGCTAAGCATGGGCTGTACTGCCTGATCTCTAGACCCTCCCCACCGCAACCCCCCCCTTTCCCACCGCCTCCATAGTACTCGATGAATCTCCTACCTAGATATCTATGCTTCCTTGGAATAGGGCCGTCGTTTTCTTCATCGGATTGATGCACGTCTGTGGATTCGTCTCGTTTCTCTCCACTGCGGTGGGTGGCATCGGGGCGTGGGGTGGGGTGGAGTGGCGTGGGCTGGGAACAGTTCTTCACGTGTAGAGGTGGAGCGGAGCGATGAGGATGGTGACTGTTTCCCCGAGTGCTCGCGCCGGGTGATGGAGGCCTGTGGTCTGACTTGGAAGAGGACTCGGGTGACCAGAACAGAGCCCGTGTGGGGTCGTTGTGGAGGGAGGAACTCCACCCCCCCCCCCAGCCCCAGCCAAGGCACTCGTACCTCATCGAGGGACGGTCGGCCGAAAACAAACGAAAGCTGTCAGAGGTTTGGGGGTGGGGGTGAAGGGGTGGGTGTGTGTGTCTGTGTGTCTGTGTGTCTGTGTGTCTGTGTGTCTGTGTCTGTGTGGTGTGTGTGGTGTGTGTGTGTGGTGTGTGTGTGGTGTGTGTGTGTCCCCGTTCCCCGTACCACGGTCTCTGGTCGAGGCCCCCCCGAGCGGAGAAACGCACGCCAGGCCGTCCGTGCTCCTGGTTGTCCGGCCGCGTGTCCCTGCCACCCAGAGATCCCGAACCGTCCCGCTCGCTCCCCTGCCATGTGCCATGTGCCACCTGCCTGTCGGCCGGGCGCTATTTTAGACCCTGCGAAGAAGTCGACCGGACGGACGGGCCGGGCCGAGCCGAGCCGAGCCGATCTGAGCCGAGCCCGTCCAGGCTGGGGTGGGTGGTGCTGGGTTCAGAGGAGTGGGGTACAAGCGGGAGGCGGGCGTCGATGGAGGGGAGGGGGAGGGGGAGGGGGAAGGGAGAGGAAAGGGGAGGGGAGGGGGAGCAGGGATGACGATGGTCTGGGGCTTGGCGTGTGGGGTGGGGGTGGGAGGGATGGTAGCCATCCTATGACTTTCTCTCCCTACCCCGCCTTTTGCAAGTCTGTTAGAGTGACAAGGTGGTGCTGGTTTCTGGCTGGTGCACACCATAGTGATTCTGTTCTTCTTTTTCCTGGTCTTTTTCAGGAACCCTCGTCCCGAGGGACTGAATCTAGTGCCCTGTGCTGCGCGGTACGACCTAGGGGTCGAATCTGCCAGGAGAGGACTTACAAGGATTTGGAGGATCCTGGAAAACTGCTACCATCCAGAATCCTACATGGATGTTCAAGATCTTGTGGATGGACGGACGGACGGAAGACGGATCGAATGGAGGCCCCGCCCCATCCCCTGGACCCCTTGGCCCAGGAGGATCGTGATGGGTCTGGAAAGGACTCTTCCGACGAGGGTCTCGGGATGGACTTTCTCGGTCTGCGGAAGGTGTTTCTGCACAAAGAGGAAGAGAGGGGCGTTCTCGGCCAGAGAGCCCGAACCGCCTCCTTTCAGGGATCCGCTCCAGTCAGGGTTGGGGTCGGGGTCAGAACGCAGCCACCGACAGCTCCCCTCCCTCGTCTTGGCTCTCCAACTTGGGAAACCCTCCTCCCTGCCCCCTCACCCATCTTCTCGTCAGCCGGCCTCCAGCTTCCCCGTGCCAACCACCTCTCTCATGCTGCCGGACTTTCCTCCTCCTTGGGCTGCCAGGAAGCTCTCCCGCTCCTCCACGTGCTTTGGCTTGGAATCCCTGACAAACACAAGCGGTGCTGGTGGGCGGGGCCGTGGGCGGTGGCAGAAGGACTCCCTTCATCTTATGGGAGCGATTTTTATCTCCATAGAGGTGGCGATTGAGAAAACACATAAAATCACTCAGAAGAATACCCATGTGTAGTATCCCTGACCTAGATCCGTGTCTGTCTGTCTGTCTGTCTGTCTGTCTGTCTGTCTGTCTGTCTGTCTCTCTCTCTCTCTCTCTCTCTCTCTCTCTCTCTCTCTCTCTCTCTCTGCCTCTCTCTCCATTTCGCTATTCTCTGTGTGTGTGTGTGCGCGCGCGCGCATGCGTGTCTGTCTGTCTCCCTTGTCTCTCTTTCCTCTCCTCTCCCCTCCTCTCCTCTTCCCTGTTCTCCCCCCTTCCCCCTCACCCCTCCACTCCTCTCTTCTCCCCTCCACTCCTCTCCTCTCCCTCTTCTCCTCTCCCCTCGCCTCTTCTCATTTCCCCTCCCCTCCCCTCTTTTCCCTCCTCTCCTTTCCTGTCCTCTCCCCTTTTATCCCTCCTCTCCTCTGCTCTTTCTCTCTCTCTCTCTCTCTCTCTCTCTCTCTCTCTCCCCCTCCCTCTCTCCCTCTCCCCCCCCTTCACTTCCCTCCCTCCTCCCTACCCCCCCAACCCCTACCTTCACAGGGCCTCATAGATTGCAATCGGTTTCCATGAAATGTGATGAAGAGGGAATGAATTTTAGAATGATATCCCCATGCCATCGAATCCTTCTTCCCCAGGGATAGCGACTTATTTGTGGTCGTGTTTGTTTTTGTTTTTCTTGTTGTTGTTTTGGGGCACATCGAGGGCGCAGGAGGCGTTGGGAGTGAGGGTGATGTTTCTCTTTCTGTCTGTCTCCTCCTTAGGACGGATTTTAAGAGGAGGGAGGACTCACAGAAATCTACCATCTTGTCTCGTACTGCAGCTGTGTTTGAGCTTCCTATACGATCTGGGCGGAACACTCCCCACCCTCACCTCAAGCCGCCATTGCCGCCCCCTCAGCCCCCTGCACCCCCGTCCAGTCCCACACTTGGGGCGGTGGTTGGGCATGGGGGGATGTTGGCGGGGTGGTGGTTGGTGGGGGGTGGGGGGGTGGAGGAAACCAGAAAACAGACCACTGTGGCACGTGGGTGACTGGGGCTTCAGGGTGAAGGAGGATGAATAAAATGGCCGGAATTAGGCTAACGGATTGCTTCTTCTTTTTTTGGCGGGGGGGGAGGGGAGGATCATTAGGTCATTCATTCATTCATTCATTCACTCATTCATTTGCTGGGGGGGGTGTCATTCGGTTTCTTATGCTCGCCCTGAAAACGGTCAACTGTCCTGACTGACTGGTTGCTGCTCACGGTTCCAGGCCTGTTGTTGAAACTGGAAGCTCTCGATCTTACTGTTTCTACTGTATTTCACTCATTGAAAGTCATCATCATGCTGGGTCTCTGAGTCTTTCTCCGAGGAGAAGGTCGGTCACGGGACTAATGACCTGACAAAATAGCCTGAGTGACCAAGAAGGCCACACCTTGAGTGCTTATGAGATAACGAGATCTAACCACCAGCCTCTATAGAATGGGTCACCTGGAGGCATCGTGACACCATTCTGAGTCTTCTGATGAGAAAACGATTCTGTGGATGGTGATCGATGCCCGATTGTTTGAGCTATGGCTCTAGAACCACCCCACCCACTCCATCCCCAAGGTGGGTACACAGTTTTGAAGACGCTAGCCTGCTGTGAATCCCCTTTGCCCGGCAGAGTGATAAAATGGCCTCTTTGCTTCTAAGCTCCAAGACCTTGTCTCTGGATTCTTGGGCTCGTCGGGGATGGGGGCCGATCTTTTGGCAACAAGCGTGCTTCAGAAACAGCGGATGCCCGAGAAGGACACTCTGCCTCTCCCTCTTCTTCCGGGCCTGAAATGGGGAGGAAAAAAAAAATCGCTTCCCCTGGAAGCTGGAGTCCGGAGCCCGCCATCCGGAGGGACTTCTGGCTTGGCCTTCTCCTGGGGTGGGGGGGGGAGGGCACGACACTGCACGTGTTCTTTGTCAACTCCCTGTTTCTCTCTTCTCGAGTTATCTCTTTGGGACGGCTCCCACACTGGGTGAAAACAGACAGACAGGCTGGTATGTCTCCCTACCCCACCCTTCGCCCCCAAATGACTGATCTCCTGTCCCATCAGAATCACCACTTGTTTTCCAACGTGGCTTTCTTGGATCCTGGAGGACTTGTAAAGGAAAAGCCCAGCTGGGCTAACAAGCTAAAGTCACAAATCTAAGTGTGATAAGTGTCCGTTTACTGATCTAAGTTCTGCTGGGCTAACTCGTAAATCTGAAGTTTAGTGTCAGTTTACTGGGCTAACAAGCTAACTCGTAAATCCAAGCTCAACAAGTGTCAGTAACGTGATCTGTTCCAAATTGATAAGCTCCAGTGTACTGATCCTTTGCTTTTTGTTGTTTGAGTCTTATTGGCGAATAGACCCATATTTGTAATTAACCCTATGAAACCTCATGTGCACGTCTTGGAGGTGCTCAGAGCTTCGGAGCAGAAGCCCCTCTGAGCCCGCCGGCGTAATAAATCTGAGTACTCCAACCCTCAGAGTGGTGCTTGTTTCTTGGCTGGCCTGTCATTTCCGTAACAGACTGATATCAACTTAGAGCCAAGATGGGCGCAGAACTGAAGGAGCTTCTCGGCTGGCCTAAGAAGCCTGTCGTCGTGATGTGGGAGGCATTCTTTACGAGGGACCTATCTGATTAAGTGCTTGACCGCCTTTTGGACTTTGAACCAACTTGGAGATAGGAACTAGGATGAGAGGGCACCCGAAATAGCTCAGCAAACTCTTCTCCATCCTTAGAAGACAGACAGACAGACAGACAGACAGACAGACAGACAGACAGACAGACAGAGTGTGTGTGTGTGTGTGCGCTGCGCGCGCGCGCGTGTTTGTGCGCGTGCGGGGGTGTGGGAGAGGGAGGAGATGACGTCAGCGTACTGGACACTGTTTCAGTGACATGGGGAGTGCTGTCAACTAGGAAGGAACGTCATGTATTCTTCAGCCTTGTGTCTGTACAGGTGGGTACACTCAGGGTTCCAGAAAGGATGGGATATTCCTGGCAGTCGTCTACTGCCCTGGCATCGAGGGCTGGCTGGCTGGCTGGCTGGCTGTCATCCAAAGTGGAGGCTCTCGTGAAAGGGACGGAACCGAGTCCCGAGGAGATGCCTCCTTCACTGACTTTCATGCAAACACAGTGGACCACAGCCTCCGGAAAGAGGGTGGGTGGCACACGTGGCCCCAGTCTGTTCTGTCCATTCGGCAAATGGCCTGGGTTAGGGGAAACCCAGCATGGCGACCATCCGACAGGCCGACCCACCGACCCACGGACGTGCTCGGTTTCTCCCAGCTCCCTGGATGACCTCCCCCACCCACCCCCACCCCACCCGCATTCCTTCACCCACCGTGGTGTCTGGTGTCAGGGCACTTGGAAGATGACTCCCATTGTTCAATAGACAGGGGCAGGAAGATTCCTATAGGACCGCAAAAACAGTCAACTGGCCATACATACATACATACATACGTACAAACTTTTTGTCCCCAGAGGCCTCAGACCTCCTCTCTCTGGACCCGCTGAACCCCAGTAACTGGCCCCCATTCAACTGCCACATAGTAGGGGTCATCCAGACGTTCTTGGGATGGTAGGTATGACTTCCAAAGGGGTTGAAGCCTTCCTTCCCCCGCTGCAAGCCTGATGCCCTCAGCATGGCCAGGACACTGCTACAAACAAACAAACAAACAAACAAATAAACAAACAAACAAACACACACACACCACCACCACCACCACCACCACCACCACCAACAACAACAACGACAACAAAAGACAAACACATGCGTATGTGACTTGGGGACATACTTTCCGCAGCCTCCAGGGACGAAGGCACTCGCTTCACTGGGTAAATCCTACGAGGCTTCACTAAAGCGCTTGCCAACTTACTTCTCAGAAGGATCGATCTCTGCCCCCATCACCCGCCATCATCAGGCAAGGTCGTCAGAATCCATGGGAGGTATAGACTAGAAGAAGAAGTAGAGGAAGGAGGAGGAGGAGGTGGAGGAGGAGAATCAGTGACATGAGGTGTGTACGACTTCTTGTCTCCAAGAGGATTGAGTTTTAAATTTTTTTCTTTTCAGATACAAGGGAAAATAAACTTTTGTTTTTTCCCCTTCCTTTCCTTTTAGAGGCGGACACCCACATGGTAACTATCATACCTCTGTCAGCAGAATGGAACCCTTTCTCTTTTTCTCCCTCCCTGACCCTTCTGGGATTCAGAAATCCTCCGTGAGGATTTTTCTATTCTTGGCAGCAGAGTTATTAGCATCATTGACTTGGAGGCAAAAACTTAGGTTTCCATTAAACTGGGATAGACATGCATGGATAAGAGATACTAGTGCTACTCGTTTTCCTTAGGGTTCCCCTGTGTCTGTGGGGCGTGTGTGTGTGTGTGTGTGTGTGTGTGTGTGTGTGTGTGTGTGTGTGTGTGTGTGTGTGTGTGTGTGTGTGTCTGTGTCTGTGTCTGTGTCTGTCTGCCTGCCTGCCTGCCTGCCTGCCTGCCTGCCTGCCTGCCTGCCTGTTTATTGTAGGAACTCTCTGTCAATGGAAGTATAGTTGACTTACAATGTTGTGTTCATTTATGACGTACGGCATAGTGATTCACTTATTCACACACACACACACACACACACACACACACACACACGTATACTTTTTCAGGATAGGTTATTACAAGCTATTGAACATAGTTCCCTGTGCTAGACAGTAGGACCTACTTGTGTACCTAGTTTGTATAGGGTGGTTTATATCTGCTAATCCCAAACTCCTGATTTATCCCTCTGCCCTCCCCCGTTCCTCCACCCTACCCTGTCCCCTGTGTTAACCATCGGTTTCTTTTCCATGTCTGCGAGTCCAGTCTGTTTCTGGTTTGTAAATAGGTTCCTTGGAGTCTTTTTAAAATGGAGTTATTTATGTATGGATGGGTGTCTTGACTTACTTTCAGATCCCATCTAGAAGTGATGGCATAGGATATCTGTCTTTCTCTGGGTGACTGACATCACTAAAGCTACGGAACGCTTCACGTATGTGTGTGTGTCGTCCACGTTCAGGGGCCGTGCTGATCTTCTCTGGATGGTTCCCGTGTTAGTCGATGTGCTGTGGCAGCAAGCGCTTGCCTTAGGGTTTTTGTCTCAACCTGAAAGCCGGCCCGGAGACTGAAAGTCTTCTAGTTGCCTCCACTATCTGCCTAGGACCATCTCCACGAACGTTTCCCATTTTCTCTCACCCTTTTGTCTTGGCATCATTGAGTACTAAAATGCTCCGTCTCCTGAAGCCCTGCAGACTGAAGCTGGGCAACGGGAGGTAAACGTCAGAGAAATGGCCACAACAGCTCCTGTGGAAACCATCCTAGGGCCTGTTTTTGGAGGAGCCGCTCAGAGAGTTGAGCCGAACACCCCAGGACATCATCAGAGGCATTTCATACTGCTCGAGCCGTTTCGATGACCCCGATGTGTGGAAATCTCCTACCAGACTGACCCCCTACTCCCGGCCCTGAATCTGGTTTCTCATCTGCTCCAATGATTAACCTTTGTGCTGTACTTTGGTTTTCCACACAAGTGCCTCTTAGGCGATACCTGACTGCTTGCTCCCTAGGCCTAGCTTCAGAAGCCCATCGACACCACCGCCTCCTGAGACGAGATACTACAACTGTTTCCTTGAACAGACCTGTTCTCAGAACTAAGAAACTGGGTCCATGAAACGCAGGCCCTCTAGGAAACTATTCCCTCCCTCCTGCCCCCACACCACACGCACGCATGCACGCTCAGACGCACGCACGCACCCACGCACGCATGGACGCACACGCACAGTCAACAGCCCAGCTTTTAATGTGTAAAACTTCCAGGGAAGTTACAGAATAGGGAAATGTTGGGGTCCAGAGTAGGCTGCCCCAAAATGTGCCCGATGGACTATGCTGAATGAAAGGGACTTCACAACTGGCCAAGGGGGAGGGTATAGGTCAGTGGTAGAGTGTGTGCTTAGCAAGCAAGCACAAGGTCCTGGGTTTAATCCCCAGTACCTCCGGTCAAAAATAAATACATAAAATCGAATTCCTCTCCCCGCCCCCCCCCAAAAGTATACACTGCTGTATGTCAACTCTGTCTCAATAAAACTGGAAGAAAAAAAGGAAAAAAAAAATGATTTAACAAAAGAAAGAAACAAACAAACAAAGAACTGCCCGAGGCAAGAGGAACACTCTGGCCCTCCTTTCTGCCTCCCTGGAAGCAGGGGAAAAAGAATTTTGTTTTTTTAAAGTCTCCCATCCCAGAGGAATCTATCAAGTCAGAGGTCTGCTTCCATGCCCTTCCATGATTCTCAAACGGTGTAGTGGGGTTTACCCAGATTAGGAAAAGGAGGGGACTCCTTTGGCCTGAGACCAGGCGAGATTCTCCCCCTCCCTCCCGCCTCCCTCCGTGCAGTTGGGACGGGGTGGCCTAAGGGTGGGGAAATTGAAACCAAAGAACAAAAGCCGTTCAACAGAGAGGAGCCGGAGGCCAAGTCAAAGGCTCTGACCTGAGCACAGAGCTTTCTGCATTTGAATGAAGCGATTGAACGAGGCCCTGCCGAATGGATCCTCCTGACGTCCCCGCCCCCGCTTCCAGGAGACAGTCAGTCGATTTGGGACCGATCGGTGGAGAAGGCCTGGGAGGCGGCGGCGGCGGCGGCGGCGGCGGCGGCGGCGGCGGCGGCGGCAGAAGCGGCGGCGGGGGCGGCGGCGGAAGCAGCGGCGGGGGCGGGGGGTGGTGGTGCGCGGGCGGGGGCGGGACCAACGGTCGCTCCAACTCTGCCTGCCTGCCTGCCTGCGGGGCTGAGGCCTGAGGGCCACGCTGGTTCCTGCCACTCAGGGAAACTTCTGCGGGTGTTGCCGAAAGATCGCCCTCCCCCACCCCGTCCCTGACGAGCCAAATAACCCAGAGACAGGGTCTTAGAGTTTAGAAGAAAAGAGGCAGCTTGATTGCTTTGCTGGGCAAAGGGGACTCACAGCAGGCTAGTGCCCTCCAAACTGTGAACCCGTCTTGGGGTTGGGGTTTCATGCTTCTGTGGACGAACAGGTTGGAGCATGAAAGGGAATCACAACAGGCGGGAGCACAAAAGGTGCTCATGATCAACAAGGGTCTCTGATGAAACTTCCTCCTAAATCTGGATGAGTGTCTGGTAACATGGGACCTCCTGGTGGTCTAGTAGGTCATCAGCCCGTGACCTTCTTTATCTGGTCAGACTCACCTGGTGGCACCAGCGCCACGGAGGAACTCGGGGTGGGGGGTGGGGGGTGGGAGGGGGCTGGTCGTTCTCCTGAGCTTATCCTCCCGTGACTCCCTTCCTGGGGAAAGACTCAGACGCCAAACATGATTGTCAAGTTGAACGATCAGAGGAAGGTCAAATCAAACAGTTAGAATCGACAACTTTAGCTGTTTTTAACAGTGGGCCTGGAGCTGGGAGCGGTGTCTGGTCAGTCGAGTTTGCTGATCGTTCTAAAAGCAAGCAGTAAGCATAAAGCCAAAAATTGGCTTAGCCTAAGTGCGGCCACTTCATGATTCCTCCTTCACTGGGGGCTGAGGCGTGGGGGAGGGCGGGGGTGGGGGACAGGACTGAGGTGGCGGCGAACTTCTCCGTGAATGCTCGGAGCCGAACTGCTCTCTGGGCCGAGGTCTGAAAAAGGCCTGAGTCTCAGCTATGACAGATTCTCTCTCTTTCTGGGCACATGGACTGACTCGCCCCGCATCCTCCCATCCTGTCAGACCCTTTGGACACACACCTCCACCTGAAGAGTTCTTTGGCCTCGTCCAGAAAAAACAAACACACGCACGAACAAAACCAAACGAGCACACAGAAACCCTGCTGATCTCCTTGGACCCCATTCACTTCGGAGAGTCCCTCTCGTAGAAATCCCCTCTGCTCGATGATTTCACCACAGCCGCCTCCCTTTCTCCGGCACAGTGACCCCCCCACCCCCACCCCTGCGTGGGCCCTGTCCCTCTACCTATCAAAAACCAAACCCCAGGAGAAAAGAAAATCAGAATGCTGTTTTGAGCCACTGGATCTGTGAAAGGAACCAAACAGAAAGCTGAAATAACCAAACCAGCAGAACACCAAAAGCGAACAGACAGATACCCCAGAAAGAAGGGCACGCCGACTCTTGCCCCTTTTTTCCTTCCTGGAATCAGGACATAACATAGATCTACACCCCACCCCCCCACCCCACCCTCCCCAGATGTCTTCTTTATGCCGGAACGAGAGTGACGTTCTTATTGTCAACGGTGCTGTTATGGAAATGACAGGCCAGCCAAGAAACAAGCACCACTCGGAGGGTTGGAGTACTCAGATTTATTACGCCGGCGGGCTCAGAGGGGCTTCTGCTCCTAAGCCTTGAGCACCTCCAAGACGTGCACATGAGGTTTTATAGGGTTAAGTACCAGCTTGGGGTATTCGGCCAATAGGCACGCAATAGCTTTAGCAACATCATTATCACGAAAGTAGAGGCAGTGAGGCAGCAAACCAACATTTCAAGGCCAGATATGTCTCTTTGAAAATCCAGCTGGCTAGCAAAATATGAACAGGGAATCAGCAAACCGGCACTTATTAATTTAGATTTACGAGTTAGCCCAGCAGAACTCAGATCAGTAATCCGACACTTGTTACACTTAGATTTGCGACTTAGCTTGTTAGCCCAGCTGGGCTTTTCCTTCACAGTGTAAAGCGGAGAAGGAGAGAATTCTGTACAAACAGACCTCGATGAAAAGAATCCTCACCCTCTTTTAGGCCCCCACCTCAACACACGTGCGCGCACACGCGCGCACACACACACACACACACACACACACATACACACATGCATGCACGCACGCGCGCGCGCGTATAGTTACTCCTGTTCTCTCTCTTTCTCTCTCCCTCTTCCTTTCTTACTGATTTTTTAAAAATGTTTACTGATAACACAGAAAAAAATTGCTTAAATCTTGTCCAGGAATGATATTCATTTTTGAAAACATGATATATATTGTAAAGGATTTGGGCTCCCTTAGAAAAATCCCAGTCCAGGCACGATTGTATAGCACCTCCTTTCACTTTCAAGTGTCTCATTTCAGACAATAAAGTAGCCAGTCATCTTCCTTATGCATGACCTTTGTAACTGGCACAAGTCAAACGGCACAAAATTCAGACCCAATCTCCTGATCCATATGATTCTCATATTCTTTTTTTTTTTTTTTTTTTTAGCGAGTCCAGAAGCTATGGGTCTGTGCCAACCACCCGTGGCTGTTCACTATCCAGCATTTCTTCCATTATCTTTATGTTGTCCTGTTTCTTGGAAGTATTAGTGCAGCTACTTTTCCCGATGGTCTGTCTCTGTCTCTGTCTCTCACTCTTTTCTCCTTCTTTTTTTTGGGGGGGGGGAGGAGGGGGATGGGTTTGATTAGGTTATTTATTTATTTTAATGGTGGTTCTGGGGATTGAACCCAGGGCATCATGCATGCTAAGCAGGCACTCTAACAATGATCTATATCCTTCTCTACACCGCCCCCCCGACCCTCCAGCACCCCCCCCCCGTCCCCGGCCAGGGCCTGTCTTTGCTCAACCCAATAGAAAAGCATTTATGTTTTGCCAGTTTCCTGGGTCCTTCTTTGTTTCATAAAACTGAGAAGAAATACACGTGGAAGTTCTCTCCTATGAATTGAACAGACTGAAGATCCATAACCAAATGAGGTGGAAGTGCAGAGAGTACCATACGGGAACACACCGAGGCACATCGTCATCAAATTGACCAAAATTAAGGATAAGGAGAAAATATTAAAATGAACGAGAGAAAAGCAACAAATAACATACAAGGGAACTCCCGTAAGGTTATCAGCTGATTTTTCAGCAGAAACTCTACAGGCCAGAAGTGGGTGGCACAACATACTTAAAGTGATGAAAGGGGAAAACTGACAGGTAAGAATACTCTATTCAGCAAGGCTCTCGTTCAGATTTGAGGGAGAAATCAAAAGCTTCACAGATAAACAAAAGCTACAAGATTTCAGCACCATCAAGCCGGCTTTACAAGGAATGATAAAGGATGGTCTCAAGTCATCAAATCCTAAGGAAAGAGACCAAAAAGATGACAGAGAAAGGGAGGGGGGGAGAGAGGGAGAGAGAGAGAGGGGGAGAGAGGGGGGGGGAGAGAGAGAGAGAGAGAGAGAGAGAGAGAGAGAGAGAGAGAGAGAGAGAAAGAGAGAGAGAGAGAGAGGGAGGGAGGGAGGGAGAGGAGACCTTCGAAAGATTGCTTTGCCTGTTTAGGGTCTTCCGTTGTTCCTTAAAAATTTTGAAATTGTTTGTTCTAGTTCTGTGAGGAATGTCGTGAGTATTTTGACAGGGGTTGCATGGAACCTGCGGATTGCTTTGGATAGTGTGGCCATGTTGATAGTATTGATTCTTCCAATGCAAGAGCACAAGGCATCTTTCCATTTCTTTGTGTCATTTCAGATTCTGGAGTATAGATAACCTCCTCGATTAAGTTTATTTTTTGGCATTTTACTGTTTTTGACTCAATGGAAGTGTTTATCCCAGTTATAAAATTCTGGTTTTTAAAGTGGAGGGGGAAAAAAAAAAAGGAAAGGAAGGGCCACAAATGGCAAAATATCCTTCTTTCTCATGGGTGAATTGTATTCCATTACGTGTGTGTATGTGTGTGTGTGTGTGTGTGTGTGTGTGTGTGTGTGTGTGTGTGTCCCCTCTTCTTTATCTATTCAAATATTGATGTGCACTTAGGATGCTTCCGTATCTTGGCAATCATAAATGATGTTGCTGTTAATAGCAGGGTGTGTGTATCTTTTTGAATTCATTCTTCTTTTGTGGTTGGCTTTATTCCTTTGATAAGTATGTAAGTTTAAAAAGCTAAAGCTCTAAACCTTCCTGGAAACAATGAACAGTACATATATGTAAATTAAAAATATATGTGCAGTAAAAACATTTTAAAAAAATAAATAAATAAAAAAGAACGAAAGACAAGGAAATTAGCTATCAAGCCGTGAAAGACATGGAAGAAACTTAAAAGACATCTTACTAAATCAAAGAAACCGGTCTGAAAATTGTTACCAACTGTACAATTCCAACCAAATGACATCCTGGAAAAGGCAAAGCTCTAGAAACAATCAAAAGATCATGGTATCCAGGGGTTTGGGGAGAGGGAGGGAAGGAGGAATGAACAGATGCAGCGTGAGGGATTTTTAAGGCGATGAAATTATTCTGTAGGATACCATAGTGGTGGCTACATGTCATTGTACATTTGTCAAAACCCATAGAACGTACAACCTCAAGAGTGAACCGTCCTGTAAACTATGGACTTTGATGGATAATAACGTGTCCATGTCGGATCATCAGTTTTACCAAATAGGCCACACCGATGAGAGATGTTGAGGGGAGTGGAGGATATATGTGTGGGTGGGGAGGGCTATGTGAGAACTCTCTGTATTTTCTGCTCAATTCTGCTGTGAGCCTGAAACTGCTCTAGGAAATAAAGTCTATTAATCAAAAACAAAAACAGAAACAAAAACAAAACACCCAAATGAGGTGAACCAGGATTCAGTCATCCAAAATGGAGCTGGACGGCCAGTGGGAGGAACTTTGTTGCAGACATAGTCCTGTTTCAGGGAGGGGGACGTTGTCCCCTCCCTCTACACATCTTGAGTTCTCTGGGCTTGACTGATCCAAAAATGGACCCCAGACGGATCGTTGAGCAGGAGCGACAGGGAACCTACTGTCTTTCATTCAAGCACTCATGTGTCCCCGAAGCAGGCAGCTTTTCTCCGTTTTAGGACAAGAAATCAGCCCTTTGTGCGAAATGGGCCGGGCTGAGAGCCTTTGGTTTTGGGTGACCCGTCCGTGAAGAATCGAGACGGAGTTTGGGTTTTGGGGAGGGGGGGAAGCCCCTGAAAGAAGTCACGAGGTTGGTTGGTTTCTCTAGGCTTCCGGGGCCTGAAGGCTCTCAGTGGGTGATCAGGGTGTTTTCCTAAGTCCAGATGCAGGGAGGGCACCCTCCACGGAAGTGATCGATTTCCCGCTTTCAGGGAGACAGAAAGAAGAGTCTGAGGGTCCCTCTTGCGTCTGCTGGCCCCTCGGCTTCTTCGGTCACTCTCATTTCTAACCCATCCGTGTGCCACGGAGGCACATACATGTTTGGGGTGGCCTCCCCTGGGTCCCGACACCGGCATCAATGGGGGGAGGGGGGGCATGAGTGGTCAGAACTGTATCAAGCTCAAGGGCACCACCAACCGGTTTCAAAAACAAATCTGCCAGCAGCTGCTAGCCGCAGCCTGGTCGTTTCAAAGTTCCCGCCTTGCTCTTGTGGTGTGTTTTCTTTCGTTTCCCCTTCTCCACTTGCCCCGTGGGGTAGTCTGATGACACACACTTCCAGTGCTTCTTTCTTGCATCTGTGTCTCCTGGGCTGCAGTCCTAAGAGCCCCCCCCCCCCCATCGCCCCCGCCCCCCCCCAATCAACTCGTTTCTTTACCCTCCACCAGGTCTCCTGGCTTGGAAATCTCGGCTCACAGCATGTGTCTCGTGTCCTCTCTGAATTCACGGGCCCAGCCATCCACCCTAAGGAGACGGAGGGAGGGAAGGAAGGTTTTGACCTGGCGACCTTCCTTGCCGGCATCCTCCGGATTTGGGACCCTTCAGTGCGCCACCTGCCACCCGCCATACCACTCTCACCCTGAGGCCTAGCCCTCGGGGCTCCGTCCACGCGGAAACCTGAACGCGGACGGACCTGGACGGTGGGCGGGGTGGGGGTGGGGGTGTGGAGGGGCTTGCTTCATCACTGCCGGAACCGTGGAGGCGACCGGGACAGACGCGTCCTTCAAGAGGTGAAGGGACACGTAGCCCGGGCTAGGTCCGTGCCACAGCATGTGATTTGGCTCTAAAAAGGAAACCAGGGACCCGTGGAGCCGAGAGACCTGTGGGAGACAGGCGGGGCCGTTTCTGCGTGCCCCTGACTCCCTGAAAGAAGCCAATCTGAAAAGGTGGCATCCTGTAGGGTACCGGCTCTGGATGACATTCATTCTCAAAAGGGCAAAAGCCCCAGAGAGGGTGAAAAGATGAGTGGGGTCGGGGGTGGTGGTGGTGAAGGTTGTCTGTGTGGGTGTGTGTGTGTGCGGGTGTGTGTGTGTTGTGGCGGGGGGTTGTTGATGAATAGGTGGAGCACAGGGGACTTTTAAGCAGCGAAACTCTCCGGTAGGTAGGTCCACGATGGGATGAAAACCAACGTGTTGGATATGGCAATACCTAAGATGGGGTGAACTGAAAGAACCCTTCTGGGTGTCCCGCCCCTCAGCCGAAGTTTAAAGTCCTTCCTAAAGCCAGAAGGTAAAGACACACGAGAGCAATCTGAGGGGCCATCGCTGAGGAGTAACAGCGAGGCCAGTGAATCCAGTGAAAGACTGACTGACGTGGGGGCCTGGGTCCCTCGGCTCGACCCCCTTCCCCGGGAAACCGAAGCCTTCGACGCAGGGATGCGCTTTGACACGCTTCTGTCTCATCGGAGAAGGCTTCTTCTGCCTGGCATTGCGTGACGGGGCCGAGAAACCCGTCCTCTCCTCCTCTGCGTGAGGTAGCGGTCGCTCCCGCCTTTGCGCAGCGTTGAAGAAAGCTACCAGAAACACGGTTCTGCGTTTCTCTCGATACCGTGGGCGAGCGTCACGGCTTTTCCTTGCGTTCCACCATGCAGTCAGATAGCATTCTCAAAACTAAGCGTGCCATGCAAATTTTCCTTTTCCTTTTTTAAAGTGACTGTCAAGAACTTAGGCAGCATCGAGTGAAAACGTTGGGCACCTTCATCTCTTGGTTTGTATGGAGCCAGCTAGGTCATCAGACCCACGTCACCATGATTTCTGAATTCTAAGATCCTTTCCAATCCATGATATTGTACATTCCTGGGTCATGGGATGTCACTATGGCTGATCAGGTCAAAGGGAATGTGTCCCTCCAGAGCGCTTATTAACACGTCAGTTTATTTAAACGACAACAAAGGAAATTCCCTTCGGGCGATATTCATTCCACACGCTAAAGGAAAGCGATAGGTTGTGTGCCTGAGCCCACACAGTGTGACGCAGGAACGGGGTGGGGGTTGAGGGAGGAGGAACTCTGGCTAGTGTCCGGGACCTAACGGGAGATAGAGTGGAGGATTTTTGCCCTTCTTCAGGGACAGGGTGAATCGGCCCGAGGTTGACTTGTGCGCTCAGAAAGAGGGCCTTTACCGGATGCCCCGAGCAAGCAGACTTTTCTTTTCTTCTTCTTCTTTTCTTTTTTCAGTTTTATTGACATAGGTTTGACATACAGCCCTCTATCAGTTTCGGGTGTACAGCACAATGATTTGACTTCCATAGACTGTGAAGTGATTATTAGGTAACTTTAGTGACCAGGAAACAACGATATGTTAAAAGGGGGTTTAATCAACAGAACTGCTATTTCTGATGATCATCTATTCCTAAGAGAAAGGACAGATGAACACTCCAAAATGCAGGAAGTGCATAGTCACAGAATGATGAACAATCTTTACCCGTGCCGACGTTTTGACGCCAGGATACGTGGAAAGCTGAAGTTTTAGAACATAGAAATATTTGGCTCTCCATTTGACCTGGAAATCTCCTTGTTGGAAAGAAGCTAATTTCTCCTCCTCATCCTCGTCCTCCTCGTCCTCGTCCTCGTCCTCGTCCTCCTCCTGCCTTTTTAACTAAAAAAATAAAAAAATAAAATAAAATAAAAATTTTTTAACAAGAAGTTTTTATCTTTTTGGAGGGGGGACGGGTCATTAGGTGTCTTTATCTACGTTTCAATTAATTATTTAGATTTATTATACGTTTTCAGTGGTGGTACTGGGGACTGAGCCCAAGGCCTTGTGCATGCTGAGCACGCACTCTACCGCAGAGCTCTACGCTTTCCCAGAAAGGAGCAAATTTCTAAACATAGAACTGGATGAGTAGGTCAGCTTTTTGATCTCATAGAAGCAGCGGCCCAGTTCTCTGGGGGGAACCCTCCTTATCTTGTCCATCTCGACAACGTCAGAAACGTCTGTCTGCATAGCCCACAGTGGCCAGAGACTGAGGCCAGGGGGCTGAATCAGGTAGAACCTGAAACCGAATGGAAGAAACAAACAAACAAAAAAGGGTGGGGAGGGGCACGCGGAGGCCTTTTTAAACGTACACACTGCTGCGTGGTCTCCCTCGTCGAAACTCTAATTCGCAGCCTTCTTAAGGAGAAATATACACCTGAAACGTCTTTTTTCCACACAGAGTTTAAAAGCTTTCACCCTCTGAGCCGAAAAACCTTACCCGTCCCATCGGTTCTTTCTGAGTGAGTGGGTTCTCTAGTGTCCTACGCGTCTGCTGGGAAACAAGCTGCTGGAGAACCAGCAACTAGAAACCAAGCTGCACCAGCATTTCCATGAGCGTAAAATCTTACATTCACACTTACTTGCTTAAAAATGCACACGCCTGCTTTGTTTTCATGTTTTACACAGTCGATGACCTATAACATGTATGATGCTCAAGAAATTGTGTGAGGGGCAATCCTGAGATTGACCGTGAGGGCGCAACAGATGGCAGATATTTCCTTAGGGTAAAACAATGGACGGTCATGGGAAGCCAGATCATCCATTAACAGAACTTGGTTCTGGCAGGAAAGCATGTGGTTTAACCCCGGGGAAATATTTGCTATCTCGAGATGTCCCAGAGGCAATCACAGGATACACTTAGAAATTTTGCATCCCCCGAGGAGGGTGATTGTTCCTGGAAGGGATAGGCCTGAAATGAATCAGTTAGCCAGCAAGCAGAACTTCGTGCTTCTGGCATGAAATATCTAAAGCCCCACCTCTTTGATCGCATTTCTTTTTTTTTTCCCTGAGCCGTATACTCCCAATAAACAGGATGTCGACCAGGCTTTTGGCACTCTAGATCCACGAGACCTTGAGTCCCCTGGTCCCATTTTCGCTCTTTACTTGGTCTCTTTGTTTCTTAATTCTTGCGTCGCCCGTCCTCAGACACGGTCCCGAGCTGCGCTGGACGCAGCACCCGTCCTACCCGACTCGTGAGTGACCTATAGTTTTTAAATGAAAGCTACAAAATCTCTGGTCATGTCGATCTGCTGGTCTCGTCTGTATGAGACAGGGCAGTACCTGAGTTTCAGAGACACACACAGACACACACACAGACACACACACACAGACACAGACACAGACACAGACACACACACACACACACACACACACACACACACACACACACACACACACACTCTAAAGGGAACAAAGAACAAAGAAAGATAGAGAAAGAAAAAGAAAAAGGCTCAGGGGAATAAAGGATTCGCTTGCTCTCTGTGACATGACCCAGTAGACCTAGTTGTCACGAGACAGGAAGCTCAACCCTCCGTGTTTACATTATCTGTTCCTGAGCTTTCTTGCAGAAAATTCTCATGCGTTTCTTTCCCCTCACGGAAGTCTTCTCTACTCCCCACAGAGCCTGGGGCGATGGCTCTTCACCCTGGAGCCGCCTGCGGCCGATCCAAGATATCGGATGATTTATGGAAGTGATCAGTGATCCTGAGACAAAGCCCTTCCTTTAGGTAGAAAAGCATGGCCCCTGCTGCTCAGGGAGCTGGCACTCCCCCTCCCTCTCCCCTCATGCCACCTTCTCCTTTGTGCACAAGCTATCGCTTTCGCAAAAGAGCTTGGCTTGCCTGAGAGTCTTGTGGAAGCCATCCTCATTTCTATGGTACTGCCGTCCAAGGATCTGGAAAGGGCCCGGTCCCATGTATGCATGTATGCATGTAGGCACTTGTGTATGTCCCCGGCTTGTAGGCCTGGCATGTTTCTTCCTCCACATACACTTGCCAGAGTTCATTCATGAAAGAGCTCTATGGAACTGGTTTTCAAGGGAACATGCAGGCAGGGAATGCGAACAGGAAGGAACCCAAATGTTTTCCTTCAGGTTGACATGATCTAGGACAGATCCTTTCATCCAGAAAAGCAAATGTCAAGGGATCGGTCTCGTGAAAAGAGCCATGTCTTGATTGTGACGAGCAGCATTCGAGGTGAAACTTTTCGCCTCCCTAGGTTTACCCCGAATCCATTAAGTTCCTGTGGGTTATCTCTGTCATGAAACGTGTCAGCCAGGAAAAAAAAAAAAAAAAAAAAAAAGAGTCTGGGAGCGATGGTTGGCTCGGTCTCAAGTCTCAGGAAGTGTTCACACCCCAAGCAGTCCGAGGGGGTAGTGTGTGTGTGGGGGGGGGGGAGGCGGTCCATCTCTGAAACATTGGTGCCTCCTCCACGTAGTTTTTGGTCCCTTGCAACTGAAGCATCTGGCGACGTCCCTGGAATGTTTAGATCGTTTCCAAAGAAGATGAGATACGGAAGCGTTCGTTCCTGGCTCCATGAGTCGAAGGGGACGTGCTTTAATATCTTTCTGACAGAAAAGACTCGAGATCTGTCAGTGTGTTGGCCGACATGACTGGTATACCTTCGGAGGATGGATGGACCTACAGACAGACAGACAGACCGGAATACATACATACTTACTTACATACGTACATATGTAAACATACAATACAATACAATACAATACAATACAATACAATACAATACAATACAATACAATACAATAAAACAAAACAAAATGAAACAGAATAAAATAAAATAAAATAAAATAAAATAAAATAAAATAAAATAAAATAAATTAAATTAAATTATATTAAAATAAAAGGATGCTGTGAGGAGAAAGTGTCTGTTTCTGGCTAGGACCAAATCATGTCCCTACGTGGACCGGTTGGGAAAGACTGGTGTCCCAGATGGTTCACCGTGACTTCCTCGTGAACATTTGCTGTGACCGATTCGGGCTTCGGAACAGTCACGGTCTCGTTCTGAGGAACGTCTCCTGGAAAGCATGTGGAGACCGTCTTCGTCTGCCGTCCTTAGGAAACGTTCCAGCAGAGCGGGTGTCCGAGAGCCTCTAGGGGCGATGGCTATGCTTCGTGGACGTCTGTCCCTCTTCAGGCCGAATTTCATGGAAGTATGCTGATCTGGCCAGCCGACAAGTCTGAATGGGGGTGATTTTTTGGTAGAAATGCGCGTCCTTGGAGAGACCAGGGGAAGGGGAGCATGTCTCAGTGGAAACTCTCGTACAGCGTGATAGAGATGAGAATGCGGTTCTGTGTCATCATC
Source organism: Camelus bactrianus (assembly GCF_048773025.1). Taxonomy (NCBI): domain Eukaryota; kingdom Metazoa; phylum Chordata; class Mammalia; order Artiodactyla; family Camelidae; genus Camelus; species Camelus bactrianus. The sequence continues at coordinate 1,420 of NW_027413875.1, read as the reverse complement.
TTTGCGTGCTTCCCGCCACCCTCCCCCTCCCCGCCCCGCCCCGCCTTCCACTGATACGCTGGGCCACGTCACGCGTGCTTCGAGTTTTCTCCGATGGTTGGCCAACGCTCTTCCGACTCCCGTTGCCCATGGTTCTCCCGCTTTGGACTTGGCATCCTCGAGAACCAAAGCCGCCCTTTCCCTGAAGCCCCGCCGAGCCGGGCTGAGCAGCTGGACATCCGCTGGAGAGAGGTCACTGCCATGTCCCCTCTCGAGACCCTCCTCCTGCCCGTTGCTGTGGAGGCCACTCAGAAAGTGGACCTGAACCCGCATGCGTTTTTCAGGCCACCCGAGCCTCTTCGAGCCCGACGCCTAGACATCTTCCTGACTGGTGGCGCTCCGGACTCACACCCTGGGTTTCTCGTTGGCTTCAGCCACGGACCTTTGTCTTCCTGGAACGAAAGACCAGACCGGTTTCATCAGGTGGAACCACCTGCCTGGTGGCGGGACTGTCGTGGAACCCTATGGACCACCCCGAAGTGTATATGCAGCCCAAGGGTGATCTCTCCAGTTGAACAACCATCGAGGCCCAAAAGGACCCCTGCCCCGGGAAGAAAGAAACTTTGACCTTGACCCTTAGCTGCCCGAACGAGAATTTGGATCAGGGTTGGGTAGGGTGATGGAGATCTCCCTTGGCACAGTTCCCGTGTGCGGGACTTTCAATGACTCTGTCTTCCTGAAAGGACACCCGCCCCCTGACCACGCTGTCTCGTCATCAGTTTGTTTCCACGAGGGACGAACCGTCATTGTGTGCACGACAAAGTTGGCCGCTGCCTGTTTGGTCCGCCATCGCTCCGTAAGGGACCGACGAAGTGTGCGTCGTGACCAGTGACCGATTTCGGAGCCCGTGGGTGGTGGGCGGGTGTGTATCTGTTTTCCAGGTCACGCGCGACGCGGTGTGTCGTGGTGTGGCCCGCCCGGCCACCCCACCTCCCTTCCCCCATGGAAAATCAAGGGAGAGTATTGCCCGAGACAGACGAAAGTGCAGCCACGAAACCTAAAAGGATGACCCTGGATGTCAACTTGGAGGTGGCTAGGAGACGGCTGAGCATGCATAGGATCACACTGCACTGCCACCGTGTGGGATGCCGCACATGTGTCGCCGTCGTGGTTTTCATCTCCTCCACCTATTGCCCTCACCTACATCCACTCTTTATCTCACTGAACTCTTTTTTTTTTTTTTTTTTTTTTTCCGGTAAGACAGTGAGAATTTTCCCTCTCTCTCTCTCTCTCTCTCTGTCTCTCTCTCTCCTACTGTCTCTCATAATTGACCTGACAAGGGGATGTCCGTTTTCACGTGTCCAACATAGCGATTCGGGATTCTTCCATGTTCCACGATGATCACCGTGATGAGTCTGGTTACGGATCAGTCACCGGACAC
>NW_027413874.1:30000-33208 GCF_048773025.1 Camelus bactrianus | reverse complement strand
GAATAGGACCGCGGTTCTATTTTGTTGGTTTTCGGAACTGAGGCCATGATTAAGAGGGACGGCCGGGGGCATTCGTATTGCGCCGCTAGAGGTGAAATTCTTGGACCGGCGCAAGACGGACCAGAGCGAAAGCATTTGCCAAGAATGTTTTCATTAATCAAGAACGAAAGTCGGAGGTTCGAAGACGATCAGATACCGTCGTAGTTCCGACCATAAACGATGCCGACTGGCGATGCGGCGGCGTTATTCCCATGACCCGCCGGGCAGCTTCCGGGAAACCAAAGTCTTTGGGTTCCGGGGGGAGTATGGTTGCAAAGCTGAAACTTAAAGGAATTGACGGAAGGGCACCACCAGGAGTGGAGCCTGCGGCTTAATTTGACTCAACACGGGAAACCTCACCCGGCCCGGACACGGACAGGATTGACAGATTGATAGCTCTTTCTCGATTCCGTGGGTGGTGGTGCATGGCCGTTCTTAGTTGGTGGAGCGATTTGTCTGGTTAATTCCGATAACGAACGAGACTCTGGCATGCTAACTAGTTACGCGACCCCCGAGCGGTCGGCGTCCCCCAACTTCTTAGAGGGACAAGTGGCGTTCAGCCACCCGAGATTGAGCAATAACAGGTCTGTGATGCCCTTAGATGTCCGGGGCTGCACGCGCGCTACACTGACTGGCTCAGCGTGTGCCTACCCTACGCCGGCAGGCGCGGGTAACCCGTTGAACCCCATTCGTGATGGGGATCGGGGATTGCAATTATTCCCCATGAACGAGGAATTCCCAGTAAGTGCGGGTCATAAGCTTGCGTTGATTAAGTCCCTGCCCTTTGTACACACCGCCCGTCGCTACTACCGATTGGATGGTTTAGTGAGGCCCTCGGATCGGCCCCGCCGGGGTCGGCCCACGGCCCTGGCGGAGCGCTGAGAAGACGGTCGAACTTGACTATCTAGAGGAAGTAAAAGTCGTAACAAGGTTTCCGTAGGTGAACCTGCGGAAGGATCATTAACGCGCGCGCAGCAGCAGCAGCAGAGCGGCGCGAAGCGAAGCGAGGGCGCCTCGCCGACGCCTCCGCCCGCCCGCCCGCTTGCTCGCGAGCTTTCCCCCCCCGTGCGGCGCGGGACCGTCGGACGGGAGGGGGAGGGATTGAGGGAGGAGACGGCGTCCGGAGGTGTGCCGCGGCCGGGCCGGGCCGGGCCGGCGGTCGTCCCGGAGGGGAGGGAGAGGGAAACAGGCGGGTTGGCGTGAAAGGGACGGGGTTGTGGGGCGGCTCTCGTTCGCCTCCCTTCCCCCGCCCGCGTCCCGCCGTCCCCCCTCCTCCTCCTGGGCACCGCGCGCCCCCACCCGTGGTCTCGGCCGGACGGCCGTCTGTCCGCGGCGCCTCCGGCGTCCGTGTCTCTCTCCCTCTCTCTCTCTCTCTCTTCCCGCCCGATCTCCCCGCCACTTCCCGAGAGGCGGGTCCGAGGGCTCTGTGGGCCGTGTCCGCCCCCTCCCCTCCCCACGCCGCGCCCTCGTCTTTCCGGCGCCGGCCGCTCCTCCCGGCCGTGGCCGCCTCCCGCTGCTCGCCCTGGACCCGGTTCCCCCGGGCCGGTCGTCGGGCCCTCTTGCTCCTCCGATCCCGCCGCCCCGCCTTGCCACGTGCCTCTCCTCTCGCCTTTTCCCCCCACCCGAGCGAGCGAGCTTCGGGCCTCTTCTCCCCGTCCGGCCGGCTCTCTCCCCTCGCCTCCCGGTTCCCGCCCCACGCGCCCGAGGCGCCCTGCCCGCTTGTGGCCCGCGTCCCGTCGTGGGCCCCCCTCGTCCCCCGTGGCGAGAAGGGGGACCCCGGGAACGCGGGTGCGGGTTGGGGGTCCTGCCGGGCCTTGGGGGGTTGGGGGTGTGGAGGTGGGAAGGAGGGTGGTCTGTCGTCGGGACGCGGGGGGAGGGCCCTCTCCGCCCGGCCTCGTGGGGAGTGGGCTTAGGATGCCGTCGGCACGCGTTGGCGTGTGGGACTCGGTGGCGTGGGCGGTGGCCGGCCGGTGCCCGGTGTGGCCCCGTGTCGAGGGCCCGCGGCGGCGAGGACCCCCGGCCGTGGCCGGGGTGTGGTGGTCGGCGTCGGGGCGCGGTGGCCGGCGGTTGGGGCTGGTGGGGGGGGTCCGTGCCGTCCCCGCCTCGCCCGCCTCGCCCTCTCCAGGTACCTAGCGCGTCCCGGCGCGGAGGTTTAAAGACCCTCGGGGGAGTCGCCCGTCCGCCTTGGGGTCGGGGCGGTCGGGCCCGTGGGGACGTGGGAGGTCCGTCCCTCGTCCCACGGACTCCGCCTCCACCGGGCCGGGGCGCCGCGCCACGTCGCTGACGGCCGCCGCCGCCGCCGCCGTGTCCGTCGGGTGGGGCCTCACCCGGCGGGCCCGTCGGACGGCCGGTGGCCGCGTGGTGGCGCGTCCCCGCGGGAGGCGGGAACCCCCGGGCGCCTGTGGGGTGTCCGAGCCGGCACGCGCGGTGTCGGTGCCGGCTGCGCCCCGTTGTGAAACCTTCCCGACCCCTCCGGTCTGATTTCTCTCTGACTCGGCCGGCCCGAGGCGACCCCCCCCTCTCACCCTCCCGGGGTGGGTGGGGGCGGGAGACGTGCCGTGCCACAGAACCGAAGGCAGAAGAAACTTCTCGTACGACTCTTAGCGGTGGATCACTCGGCTCGTGCGTCGATGAAGAACGCAGCTAGCTGCGAGAATTAATGTGAATTGCAGGACACATTGATCATCGACACTTCGAACGCACTTGCGGCCCCGGGTTCCTCCCGGGGCTACGCCTGTCTGAGCGTCGCTTGACGATCAATCGCGCCCCCCCGGGTGTGTGCCCGCGGGGTCGCGCGGCTGGGGGTTTCCTCGCAGGGCCGCGGTGCCCTCCGTCCCCCTAAGTGCAGACACGGCGCCTCTGCCTTCGCGCCGTCTGTCCCTCCTCCGGCCGGTCCCGCCCCCGCGCCCGGGAGGGTGCGGGGGCGGGCGGCGGCGGCGGCAGGCGGCAGGCGGCGTCGAGGCCCGGGAGGTGCCGCCCGCGAAAGGGAAGGGAGAAAACGGGGGGGGGGGAGCTCGCGCGTGGCCGCGGCCGCGGCCGCCGCGTTCCCACCGGGAGCCCCTCCTCGCGCCGCAAGCGTTCTCCGGGGCGCGTGCCCGGGTGCGTCGCGGTGGTGCCGGGGTGGGTGGGGGCGGTTAGGGCCTCCGCGCCGCGCCGCCCCCACCCTCCC
>NW_027413874.1:0-22500 GCF_048773025.1 Camelus bactrianus | reverse complement strand
CTCAAACCCATCTAAAAGAGAAAGAAAGGAAGGAGAAGGGGGGAAAAAAAAAAAGTCTCTATTATTTTCTTGCTTCCCTCTGCCACTCTTAATGATTTAGATGTCTTCTTTTTACAATTTTGTGTTTATTCCGTTTGGAATGAATGGTAGTGATCACCTTTCCGGTGATGAGTGGTCTCATTTTTGTACCATCCTCCTTCTTCTCTATTTAGAGTAGACCTGTTGATGTTTCTTTTAGCATGGGTTCAGTGTTGCTAAACTCTTTTCGTTTTTGCTTGTCTGTGAAGTTCTTTACCTCCCCTTCTATTCTAAAGGATAGCTTTGCTGGATAGAGTATCCTAGGCTGCTTCTTTTTGTCTGTTTTGTTTTGTTTTGTTTTGTTTTGTTTTTCATTCAAGAATTTCAATAGATCTTGCCACTCCCTTCTGGCCTGTAGTGTTTGTGTAGAGAAATCCGCTGAGAGCCTTATGGGGGTTCCCTTGGAACTCACTCTGTTTTTCTCTTGCCTAAAGGCATTTAGGATCATTGCTTTATCCTTGACTCTGGCCATCTTGATTAGCCTATGTCTTGGTGTGGGCCTGTTTGAGTTCTTTCTGTTGGGTACCCTCTGAGCCTCCTGGACTTGGATATCTGATTCCTTCTTTAGATTTGGGAAATTTTCAGTCATGCTTTCTTCGAATATCTTTTCGGTCCCCTTGGTTCTTTCTTCCCCTTCTGGAACCCCTATTGTGCGTAGATGGGCACGCTTTCGAGGGTCCCTTAGGTCCCTAAGATGGTTTTCGTTGTTCTTTATTGGTTTTTCTCTCAGCTGTTCTGATTGGGTTCTTTCTGTTGTCCTGCCTTCTAGGCCACTTATTCGTTCCTCTGCGTGATCTAGCCTGCTTTGGACAGCCTTTAGACCAGTTCTCATTTCAGCCAATGAGTGGACCAGTTCTCCTTGACTCTTCTTTATAGCTTCGATTTCGTTTTTGACGTATAGTGTATCTCTCAACACTATCTCTTGGAGTTCCTTCAGGACTTGGATCACTCCTTTTTGGAAATCTTGATCGAGCAGGCCATCCACGTCTATTTCATGGATCGTGCTTTCAGGGAATTTCTCTGGCTCTTTTAATTGGGAGTGGTTCCTCTGCTTCTTCATAATGCTCCTATCTCTCTGGCACTGTGGCTTAAGGAGTATCAGTTATCTATTGGTGTCCTTAAGGAGTTTATGTATTTATCGAAAGCCTAGGCAGGCATAAAACTTTAAAAGAGAGAGGGGGATAGGGGGAGAGAGAGAGAGACAGAGACAGAGACAGAGGGGGAGAGGGAGAGAGGGGGTGGGGGCAGGATGTTAAAAGAATGGAGAAAAAAAGGTTTGAAAACAGTGTACGATCAATAATAGAAGAGCAAGTTGAAGCAGAATAGCAATTGAGCTGAGACGTCTTCTAAAAGCCTTTAAAAACAAATAGAAAAGATCAGAAAATAATATACAATTGTTTCAAAAGTAAATTTTTAAAAGGTAATCGGAAATAGAACAGATTTTAACAAAAGATAAAACAGAGGATTTTAAAAGACGGGAGAAAGAAAAGGTTTGAAGACAGTGTGTAATCATGAATAGAAGAGTCAGTGGAAGCAGAATAGCGATCGAGTTGAGACGTCTTTTAATAACCTTAATAAAAAGGAGGAAAAAAATCGAGAAACAATATTTGAAACCTGTGAATAACCAGTAACAGGAGATCAAAACCAAGAGAATGAAAAAGGGAAGGGGGTGGATGTTTAAAAATAATAATAATGAAAAGACTTGAAATGAAACATTTAAAAGGGATTAAAACCGTAAACGTATACGACTGTTCAAAAGTAAAGGTTAAAAAGGTAACAGAAGGTAAAACCGATATAAAAGAGATTAAAAAAGAAAAAGGAAAAGAAAAAAAAAAAGAGGAAAAAAAAAAAAAAAAGGATGTGTTCTCCTGGAGACGGTGCGCTCTTAACGGTTTCACCGAGAAGTCTTTCTGTCGTCGCCCTGTTTCGTGAACTCAGCTTGCTGTTTCCGCGGGCCCTCTGTCGGCGCCCTCGTCTGTGCTGCCCTCGGTGCCTGTGGGCAAGTAGATCGCGCCCCCTCCTGGCACCGCGGTCGGATGCTGCGTTCCTGCCGGGAAGGAGGGAGGGTGGCTGGCCGCCTGCCCTCTCCCGGCGCCGGTCGCTCCGCTGCTCTGTGCGGCTGTGTGCTCCGCCTCGGGTCGGCGCTCCTCTCCGTAGGTGGGCTCGGGGAAGACCGTGGAACCGCCCTGCCCCTGCTGCATTCCAAAACTCGGCTCCTTCTTAGTCTTGGTGGCGCGAGTTCTCTGAGGTACCGGGGCAGATATATAATATCTGCCTCAGGCTGAAAACGAGTCTCAGTCCTGCCTAGGAGGTTGCAGAGCCCCCGGGTGCGGATTCGAGTCTCGGCCCCGCCCCCGCTCCCGCCCCCGCCCGCGCGCTGCGCGCCGCGCGCCAGGGGCTATGGCGGCTGTGGCTGCGCCCCGCCTCTCTTCTCGCGAGAAGGGCCGGTGATGGCGCCGCGGGTCTGAGGAGATGGAGGCTACGGCGCCCCTCTCCCCAGGGCACACCGGCCGTGTTGCTTTGCCTTTCTTTCCCCGTAATGGACGGGTTGGGGGGGCGGGTTGTTCTGCTCTGTATCCCCTCCCGGCCACGGCGCGTGGTGCCGCCGCCACGGTCCTCTGCCCGGCTCGTGCGGCCTGTCCCGGCCCCCGGCTGCCGGCCTGCGACTCGGGCTGGGTGTCGCGGGGACCCTCTGTGCCCGTTTCACTTGGGTCGGTCGGTCAAGGGGCGCTCCGGGCAGATCTGAGACTCGGAGGCTCCCCCACCGTCCCGTCGGCCTCTCCGTTGGAGACGGGGAGGTCTGGCGAACGAGCCCTATTCCTCCTCTGCCGGTCCCTCCCGCACTGTTTTGCTTTTGACTCTTTCTTTTCTCCTTTTCTCCTACCAGATTTTGGGCGTCTTTGTCTTTCGAAGAGGGCGGTGTTCTGTCGGAGTTCCGCAGGTGGTCTGATTGGCCGAGTGGGTCCGTCGATGTGAGTATTGGTGTATTTGTGGGAGAGGGTGAGCTACGAGCGTCCTTCTACTCCGCCGTCTTGCTTCTTCTCGGGTTATTTTTGAAGAGTAGGTGCTGGGGATTGAACCCTGGACCTTTATTTTTTGCATGCTAAGCATGGGCTGTACTGCCTGATCTCTAGACCCTCCCCACCGCAACCCCCCCCCTTTCCCACCGCCTCCATAGTACTCGATGAATCTCCTACCTAGATATCTATGCTTCCTTGGAATAGGGCCGTCGTTTTCTTCATCGGATTGATGCACGTCTGTGGATTCGTCTCGTTTCTCTCCACTGCGGTGGGTGGCATCGGGGCGTGGGGTGGGGTGGAGTGGCGTGGGCTGGGAACAGTTCTTCACGTGTAGAGGTGGAGCGGAGCGATGAGGATGGTGACTGTTTCCCCGAGTGCTCGCGCCGGGTGATGGAGGCCTGTGGTCTGACTTGGAAGAGGACTCGGGTGACCAGAACAGAGCCCGTGTGGGGTCGTTGTGGAGGGAGGAACTCCACCCCCCCCCCCCAGCCCCAGCCAAGGCACTCGTACCTCATCGAGGGACGGTCGGCCGAAAACAAACGAAAGCTGTCAGAGGTTTGGGGGTGGGGGTGAAGGGGTGTGTGTGTGTGTCTGTGTGTGTGTGTGTGTGTGTGTGTGTCTGTGTGTCTGTGTGTCTGTGTGTCTGTGTCTGTGTGGTGTGTGTGTGTGGTGTGTGTGTGGTGTGTGTGTGTCCCCGTTCCCCGTACCACGGTCTCTGGTCGAGGCCCCCCCGAGCGGAGAAACGCACGCCAGGCCGTCCGTGCTCCTGGTTGTCCGGCCGCGTGTCCCTGCCACCCAGAGATCCCGAACCGTCCCGCTCGCTCCCCTGCCATGTGCCATGTGCCATGTGCCATGTGCCACCTGCCTGTCGGCCGGGCGCTATTTTAGACCCTGCGAAGAAGTCGACCGGATGGACGGGCCGGGCCGGGCCGAGCCGAGCCGGGCCGAGCCGATCTGAGCCGAGCCCGTCCAGGCTGGGGTGGGTGGTGCTGGGTTCAGAGGAGTGGGGTACAAGCGGGAGGCGGGCGTCGATGGAGGGGAGGGGGAGGGGGAGGGGGAAGGGAGAGGAAAGGGGAGGGGAGGGGGAGCAGGGATGACGATGGTCTGGGGCTTGGCGTGTGGGGTGGGGGTGGGAGGGATGGTAGCCATCCTATGACTTTCTCTCCCTACCCCGCCTTTTGCAAGTCTGTTAGAGTGACAAGGTGGTGCTGGTTTCTGGCTGGTGCACACCATAGTGATTCTGTTCTTCTTTTTCCTGGTCTTTTTCAGGAACCCTCGTCCCGAGGGACTGAATCTAGTGCCCTGTGCTGCGCGGTACGACCTAGGGGTCGAATCTGCCAGGAGAGGACTTACAAGGATTTGGAGGATCCTGGAAAACTGCTACCATCCAGAATCCTACATGGATGTTCAAGATCTTGTGGATGGACGGACGGACGGAAGACGGATCGAATGGAGGCCCCGCCCCATCCCCTGGACCCCTTGGCCCAGGAGGATCGTGATGGGTCTGGAAAGGACTCTTCCGACGAGGGTCTCGGGATGGACTTTCTCGGTCTGCGGAAGGTGTTTCTGCACAAAGAGGAAGAGAGGGGCGTTCTCGGCCAGAGAGCCCGAACCGCCTCCTTTCAGGGATCCGCTCCAGTCAGGGTTGGGGTCGGGGTCAGAACGCAGCCACCGACAGCTCCCCTCCCTCGTCTTGGCTCTCCAACTTGGGAAACCCTCCTCCCTGCCCCCTCACCCATCTTCTCGTCAGCCGGCCTCCAGCTTCCCCGTGCCAACCACCTCTCTCATGCTGCCGGACTTTCCTCCTCCTTGGGCTGCCAGGAAGCTCTCCCGCTCCTCCACGTGCTTTGGCTTGGAATCCCTGACAAACACAAGCGGTGCTGGTGGGCGGGGCCGTGGGCGGTGGCAGAAGGACTCCCTTCATCTTATGGGAGCGATTTTTATCTCCATAGAGGTGGCGATTGAGAAAACACATAAAATCACTCAGAAGAATACCCATGTGTAGTATCCCTGACCTAGATCCGTGTCTGTCTGTCTGTCTGTCTGTCTGTCTGTCTGTCTGTCTGTCTCTCTCTCTCTCTCTCTCTCTCTCTCTCTCTCTCTCTCTCTCTCTCTCTGCCTCTCTCTCCATTTCGCTATTCTCTGTGTGTGTGTGCGCGCGCGCGCGCGCATGCGTGTCTGTCTGTCTCCCTTGTCTCTCTTTCCTCTCCTCTCCCCTCCTCTCCTCTTCCCTGTTCTCCCCCCTTCCCCCTCACCCCTCCACTCCTCTCTTCTCCCCTCCACTCCTCTCCTCTCCCTCTTCTCCTCTCCCCTCGCCTCTTCTCATTTCCCCTCCCCTCCCCTCTTTTCCCTCCTCTCCTTTCCTGTCCTCTCCCCTTTTATCCCTCCTCTCCTCTGCTCTTTCTCTCTCTCTCTCTCTCTCTCTCTCTCTCTCTCTCTCTCTCTCCCTCCCTCCCTCTCTCCCTCTCCCCCCCTTCACTTCCCTCCCTCCTCCCTACCCCCCCAACCCCTACCTTCACAGGGCCTCATAGATTGCAATCGGTTTCCATGAAATGTGATGAAGAGGGAATGAATTTTAGAATGATATCCCCATGCCATCGAATCCTTCTTCCCCAGGGATAGCGACTTATTTGTGGTCGTGTTTGTTTCTGTTTTTCTTGTTGTTGTTTTGGGGCGCATCGAGGGCGCAGGAGGCGTTGGGAGTGAGGGTGATGTTTCTCTTTCTGTCTGTCTCCTCCTTAGGACGGATTTTAAGAGGAGGGAGGACTCACAGAAATCTACCATCTTGTCTCGTACTGCAGCTGTGTTTGAGCTTCCTATACGATCTGGGCGGAACACTCCCCACCCTCACCTCAAGCCGCCATTGCCGCCCCCTCAGCCCCCTGCACCCCCGTCCAGTCCCACACTTGGGGCGGTGGTTGGGCATGGGGGGATGTTGGCGGGGTGGTGGTTGGTGGGGGGTGGGGTGGTGGAGGAAACCAGAAAACAGACCACTGTGGCACGTGGGTGACTGGGGCTTCAGGGTGAAGGAGGATGAATAAAATGGCCGGAATTAGGCTAACGGATTATTGCTTCTTTTTTTGGCGGGGGGGGAGGGGAGGATCATTAGGTCATTCATTCATTCATTCATTCACTCATTCATTTGCTGGGGGGGGGGTGTCATTCGGTTTCTTATGCTCGCCCTGAAAACGGTCAACTGTCCTGACTGACTGGTTGCTGCTCACGGTTCCAGGCCTGTTGTTGAAACTGGAAGCTATCGATCTTACTGTTTCTACTGTATTTCACTCATTGAAAGTCATCATCATGCTGGGTCTCTGAGTCTTTCTCCGAGGAGAAGGTCGGTCACGGGACTAATGACCTGACAAAATAGCCTGAGTGACCAAGAAGGCCACACCTTGAGTGCTTATGAGATAACGAGATCTAACCACCAGCCTCTATAGAATGGGTCACCTGGAGGCATCGTGACACCATTCTGAGTCTTCTGATGAGAAAACGATTCTGTGGATGGTGATCGATGCCCGATTGTTTGAGCTATGGCTCTAGAACCACCCCACCCACTCCATCCCCAAGGTGGGTACACAGTTTTGAAGACGCTAGCCTGCTGTGAATCCCCTTTGCCCGGCAGAGCGATAAAATGGCCTCTTTGCTTCTAAGCTCCGAGACCTTGTCTCTGGATTCTTGGGCTCGTCGGGGACGGGGGCCGATCTTTTGGCAACAAGCGTGCTTCAGAAACAGCGGATGCCCGAGAAGGACACTCTGCCTCTCCCTCTTCTTCCGGGCCTGAAATGGGGAGGAAAAAAACATCGCTTCCCCTGGAAGCTGGAGTCCGGAACCCGCCATCCGGAGGGACTTCTGGCTTGGCCTTCTCCTGGGGTGGGGGGGGGGGAGGGCACGCCACTGCACGTGTTCTTTGTCAATTCCCTGTTTCTCTCTTCTCGAGTTATCTCTTTGGGACGGCTCCCACACTGGGTGAAAACAGACAGACAGGCTGGTATGTCTCCCTACCCCACCCTTCGCCCCCAAATGACTGATCTCCTGTCCCATCAGAATCACCACTTGTTTTCCAATGTGGCTTTCTTGGATCCTGGAGGACTTGTAAAGGAAAAGCCCAGCTGGGCTAACAAGCTAAAGTCACAAATCTAAGTGTGATAAGTGTCCGTTTACTGATCTAAGTTCTGCTGGGCTAACTCGTAAATCTGAAGTTTAGTGTCAGTTTACTGGGCTAACAAGCTAACTCGTAAATCCAAGCTCAACAAGTGTCAGTAACGTGATCTGTTCCAAATTGATAAGCTCCAGTGTACTGATCCTTTGCTTTTTGTTGTTTGAGCCTTATTGGCGAATAGACCCATATTTGTAATTAACCCTATGAAACCTCATGTGCACGTCTTGGAGGTGCTCAGAGCTTCGGAGCAGAAGCCCCTCTGAGCCCGCCGGCGTAATAAATCTGAGTACTCCAACCCTCCGAGTGGTGCTTGTTTCTTGGCTGGCCTGTCATTTCCGTAACAGACTGATATCAACTTAGAGCCAAGATGGGCGCAGAACTGAAGGAGCTTCTCGGCTGGCCTAAGAAGCCTGTCGTCGTGATGTGGGAGGCATTCTTTACGAGGGACCTATCTGATTAAGTGCTTGACCGCCTTTTGGACTTTGAACCAACTTGGAGATAGGAACTAGGATGAGAGGGCACCCGAAATAGCTCAGCAAACTCTTCTCCATCCTTAGAAGACAGACAGACAGACAGACAGACAGACAGACAGACAGACAGACAGAGTGTGTGTGTGTGTGTGTGTGTGTGCGCGCGCGCGCGCGCGCGTGTTTGTGCGCGTGCGGGGGTGTGGGAGAGGGAGGAGATGACGTCAGCGTACTGGACACTGTTTCAGTGACATGGGGAGTGCTGTCAACTAGGAAGGAACGTCATGTATTCTTCAGCCTTGTGTCTGTACAGGTGGGTACACTCAGGGTTCCAGAAAGGATGGGATATTCCTGGCAGTCGTCTACTGCCCTGGCATCGAGGGCTGGCTGGCTGGCTGGCTGTCATCCAAAGTGGAGGCTCTCGTGAAAGGGACGGAACCGAGTCCCGAGGAGATGCCTCCTTCACTGACTTTCATGTAAACACAGTGGACCACAGCCTCCGGAAAGAGGGTGGGTGGCACACGTGGCCCCAGTCTGTTCTGTCCATTCGGCAAATGGCCTGGGTTAGGGGAAACCCAGCATGGCGACCATCCGACAGGCCGACCCACTGACCCACGGACGTGCTCGGTTTCTCCCAGCTTCCTGGATGACCTCCCCCACCCACCCCCACCCCACCCGCATTCCTTCACCCACCGTGGTGTCTGGTGTCAGGGCACTTGGAAGATGACTCCCATTGTTCAATAGACAGGGGCAGGAAGATTCCTATAGGACCGCAAAAACAGTCAACTGGCCATACATACATACATACGTACAAACTTTTTGTCCCCAGAGGCCTCAGACCTCCTCTCTCTGGACACGCTGAACCCCAGTAACTGGCCCCCATTCAACTGCCACATAGTAGGGGTCATCCAGACGTTCTTGGGATGGTAGGTATGACTTCCAAAGGGGTTGAAGCCTTCCTTCCCCCGCTGCAAGCCTGATGCCATCAGCATGGCCAGGACACTGCTACAAACAAACAAACAAACAAACAAACAAACAAATAAACAAACAAACAAACACACACACACCACCACCACCAACAACAACAACAACAACAACGACAACAAAAGACAAACACATGCGTATGTGACTTGGGGACATACTTTCCGCAGCCTCCAGGGACGAAGGCACCCGCTTCGCTGGGTAAATCCTACGAGGCTTCACTAAAGCGCTTGCCAACTTACTTCTCAGAAGGATCGATCTCTGCCCCCATCACCCGCCATCATCAGGCAAGGTCGTCAGAATCCATGGGAGATATAGACTAGAAGAAGAAGTAGAGGAAGGAGGAGGAGGAGGTGGAGGAGGAGAATCAGTGACATGAGGTGTGTACGACTTCTTGTCTCCAAGAGGATTGAGTTTTAAATTTTTTTCTTTTCAGATACAAGGGAAAATAAACTTTTGTTTTTTCCCCTTCCTTCCCTTTTAGAGGCGGACACCCACATGGTAACTATCATACCTCTGTCAGCAGAATGGAATCCTTTCTCTTTTTCTCCCTCCCTGACCCTTCTGGGATTCAGAAATCCTCCGTGAGGATTTTTCTATTCTTGGCAGCAGAGTTATTAGCATCATTGACTTGGAGGCAAAAACTTAGGTTTCCATTAAACTGGGATAGACATGCATGGATAAGAGATACTAGTGCTACTCGTTTTCCTTAGGGTTCCCCTGTGTCTGTGGGTGTGTGTGTGTGTGTGTGTGTGTGTGTGTGTGTGTGTGTGTGTGTGTGTGTGTGTCTGTGTGTCTGTGTGTCTGTGTGTCTGTGTCTGTGTCTGTCTGCCTGCCTGCCTGCCTGCCTGCCTGCCTGCCTGCCTGCCTGTTTATTGTAGGAACTCTCTGTCAATGGAAGTATAGTTGACTTACAATGTTGTGTTCATTTATGACGTACGGCATAGTGATTCACTTATTCACACACACACACACACACACACACACACGTATACTTTTTCAGGATAGGTTATTACAAGCTATTGAACATAGTTCCCTGTGCTAGACAGTAGGACCTACTTGTGTACCTAGTTTGTATAGGGTGGTTTATATCTGCTAATCCCAAACTCCTGATTTATCCCTCTGCCCTCCCCCGTTCCTCCACCCTACCCTGTCCCCTGTGTTAACCATCGGTTTCTTTTCCATGTCTGCGAGTCCAGTCTGTTTCTGGTTTGTAAATAGGTTCCTTGGAGTCTTTTTAAAATGGAGTTATTTATGTATGGATGGGTGTCTTGACTTACTTTCAGATCCCACCTAGAAGTGATGGCATAGGATATCTGTCTTCCTCTGGGTGACTGACATCACTAAAGCTACGGAACGCTTCACGTATGTGCGTGTGTCGTCCACGTTCAGGGGCCGTGCTGATCTTCTCTGGATGGTTCCCGTGTTAGTCGATGTGCTGTGGCAGCAAGCGCTTGCCTTAGGGTTTTTGTCTCAACCTGAAAGCCGGCCCGGAGACTGAAGGTCTTCTAGTTGCCTCCACTATCTGCCTAGGACCATCTCCACGAACGTTTCCCATTTTCTCTCACCCTTTTGTCTTGGCATCATTGAGTACTAAAATGCTCCGTCTCCTGAAGCCCTGCAGACTGAAGCTGGACAACGGGAGGTAAACGTCAGAGAAATGGCCACAACAGCTCCTGTGGAAACCACCCTAGGGCCTGTTTTTGGAGGAGCCGCTCAGAGAGTTGAGCCAAACACCCCAGGACATCATCAGAGGCATTTCAAACTGCTCGAGCCGTTTCGATGACCCCGATGTGTGGAAATCTCCTACCAGACTGACCCCCTACTCCCGGCCCTGAATCTGGTTTCTCATCTGCTCCAATGATTAACCTTTGTGCTGTACTTTGGTTTTCCACACAAGTGCCTCTTAGGCGATACCTGACTGCTTGCTCCCTAGGCCTAGCTTCAGAAGCCCATCGACACCACCGCCTCCTGAGACGAGATACTACAACTGTTTCCTTGAACAGACCTGTTCTCAGAACTAAGAAACTGGGTCCATGAAACGCAGGCCCTCTAGGAAACTATTCCCTCCCTCCTGCCCCCACACCACACGCACGCACGCACGCACGCATGGACGCACATGCACAGTCAACAGCCCAGCTTTTAATGTGTAAAACTTCCAGGGAAGTTACAGAATAGGGAAATGTTGGGGTCCAGAGTAGGCTGCCCCAAAATGTGCCCGATGGACTATGCTGAATGAAAGGGACTTCACAACTGGCCAAGGGGGAGGGTATAGGTCAGTGGTAGACTGTGTGCTTAGCAAGCAAGCACAAGGTCCTGGGTTTAATCCCCAGTACCTTCGGTCAAAAATAAATACATAAAATCGAATTCCTCTCCCCGCCCCCCCCCAAAGTATACACTGCTGTATGTCAACTCTGTCTCAATAAAACTGGAAGAAAAAAAGGAAAAAAAAATGATTTAACAAAAGAAAGAAAGAAACAAACAAAGAACTGCCCGAGGCAAGAGGAACACTCTGGCCCTCCTTTCTGCCTCCCTGGAAGCAGGGGAAAAAGAATTTTGTTTTTTTAAAGTCTCCCATCCCAGAGGAATCTATCAAGTCAGAGGTCTGCTTCCATGCCCTTCCATGATTCTCAAACGGTGTAGTGGGGTTTACCCAGATTAGGAAAAGGAGGGGACTCCTTTGGCCTGAGACCAGGCGAGATTCTCCCCCTCCCTCCCGCCTCCCTCCGTGCAGTTGGGACGGGGTGGCCTAAGGGTGGGGAAATTGAAACCAAAGAACAAAAGCCGTTCAACAGAGAGGAGCCGGAGGCCAAGTCAAAGGCTCTGACCTGAGCACAGAGCTTTCTGCATTTGAATGAAGCGATTGAACGAGGCCCTGCCGAATGGATCCTCCTGACGTCCCCGCCCCCGCTTCCAGGAGACAGTCAGTCGATTTGGGACCGATCGGTGGAGAAGGCCTGGGAGGCGGCGGCGGCGGCGGTGGCGGCGGCGGCGGCGGAAGCAGCGGCGGGGGCGGGGGGGGGGGGTGGTGCGCGGGCGGGGGCGGGACCAACGGTCGCTCCAACTCTGCCTGCCTGCCTGTCTGCCTGCCTGCCTGCCTGCCTGCCTGCCTGCCTGCCTGCCTGCCTGCGGGGCTGAGGCCTGAGGGCCACGCTGGTTCCTGCCACTCAGGGAAACTTCTGCGGGTGTTGCCGAAAGATCGCCCTCCCCCACCCCGTCCCTGACGAGCCAAATAACCCAGAGACAGGGTCTTAGAGTTTAGAAGAAAAGAGGCAGCTTGATTGCTTTGCTGGGCAAAGGGGACTCACAGCAGGCTAGTGCCCTCCAAACTGTGAACCCGTCTTGGGGTTGGGGTTTCATGCTTCTGTGGACGAACAGGTTGGAGCATGAAAGGGAATCACAACAGGCGGGAGCACAAAAGGTGCTCATGATCAACAAGGGTCTCTGATGAAACTTCCTCCTAAATCTGGATGAGTGTCTGATAACATGGGACCTCCTGGTGGTCTAGTAGGTCATCAGCCCGTGACCTTCTTTATCTGGTCAGACTCACCCGGCGGCACCAGCGCCACGGAGGAACTCGGGGTGGGGGGTGGGGGGTGGGAGGGGGCTGGTCGTTCTCCTGAGCTTATCCTCCCGTGACTCCCTTCCTGGGGAAAGACTCAGACGCCAAACATGATTGTCAAGTTGAACGATCAGAGGAAGGTCAAATCAAACAGTTAGAATCGACAACTTTAGCTGTTTTTAACAGTGGGCCTGGAGCTGGGAGCGGTGTCTGGTCAGTCGAGTTTGCTGATCGTTCTAAAAGCAAGCAGTAAGCATAAAGCCAAAAATTGGCTTAGCCTAAGTGCGGCCACTTCATGATTCCTCCTTCACTGGGGGCTGAGGCGTGGGGGAGGGCGGGGGTGGGGGACAGGACTGAGGTGGCGGCGAACTTCTCCGTGAATGCTCGGAGCCGAACTGCTCTCTGGGCCTAGGTCTGAAAAAGGCCTGAGTCTCAGCTATGACAGATTCTCTCTCTTTCTGGGCACATGGACTGACTCGCCCCGCATCCTCCCATCCTGTCAGACCCTTTGGACACACACCTCCACCTGAAGAGTTCTTTGGCCTCGTCCAGAAAAAACAAACACACGCACGAACAAAACCAAACGAGCACACAGAAACCCTGCTGATCTCCTTGGACCCCATTCACTTCGGAGAGTCCCTCTCGTAGAAATCCCCTCTGCTCGATGATTTCACCACAGCCGCCTCCCTTTCTCCGGCACAGTGACCCCCCACCCCCACCCCTGCGTGGGCCCTGTCCCTCTACCTATCAAAAACCAAACCCCAGGAGAAAAGAAAATCAGAATGCTGTTTTGAGCCACTGGATCTGTGAAAGGAACCAAACAGAAAGCTGAAATAACCAAACCAGCCGAACACCAAAAGCGAACAGACAGATACCCCAGAAAGAAGGGCACGCTGACCCTTGCCCCTTTCCTTCCTGGAATCAGGACATAACATAGATCTACACCCCACCCCCCACCCCACCCTCCCCAGATGTCTTCTTTATGCCGGAACGAGAGTGACGTTCTTATTGTCAACGGTGCTGTTATGGAAATGACAGGCCGGCCAAGAAACAAGCACCACTCGGAGGGTTGGAGTACTCAGATTTATTACGCCGGCGGGCTCAGAGGGGCTTCTGCTCCTAAGCCTTGAGCACCTCCAAGACGTGCACGTGAGGTTTTATAGGGTTAAGTACCAGCTTGGGGTATTCGGCCAATAGGCACGCAATAGCTTTAGCAACATCATTATCACGAAAGTAGAGGCAGTGAGGCAGCAAACCAACATTTCAAGGCCAGATATGTCTCTTTGAAAATCCAGCTGGCTAGCAAAATATGAACAGGGAATCAGCAAACCGGCACTTATTAATTTAGATTTACGAGTTAGCCCAGCAGAACTCAGATCAGTAATCCGACACTTGTTACACTTAGATTTGCGACTTAGCTTGTTATCCCAGCTGGGCTTTTCCTTCACAGTGTAAAGCGGAGAAGGAGAGAATTCTGTACAAACAGACCTCGATGAAAAGAATCCTCACCCTCTTTTAGGCCCCCACCTCAACACACGTGCGCGCACACGCGCGCACACACACACACACACACATGCATGCACGCACGCGCGCGTATAGTTACTCCTGTTCTCTCTCTTTCTCTCTCCCTCTTCCTTTCTTACTGATTTTTTAAAAATGTTTACTGATAACACAGAAAATAATTGCTTAAATGTTGTCCAGGAATGATATTCATTTTTGAAAACATGATATATATTGTAAAGGATTTGGGCTCCCTTAGAAAAATCCCAGTCCAGGCACGATTGTATAGCACCTCCTTTCACTTTCAAGTGTCTCATTTCAGACAATAAAGTAGCCAGTCATCTTCCTTGTGCATGACCTTTGTAACTGGCACAAGTCAAACGGCACAAAATTCAGACCCAATCTCCTGATCCATATGATTCTCATATTCTTTTTTTTTTTTTTTTTAGCGAGTCCAGAAGCTATGGGTCTGTGCCAACCACCCGTGGCTGTTCACTATCCAGCATTTCTTCCATTATCTTTATGTTGTCCTGTTTCTTGGAAGTATTAGTGCAGCTACTTTTCCCGATGGTCTGTCTCTGTCTCTGTCTCTCACTCTTTTCTCCTTCTTTTTTTTGGGGGGGGGAGGAGGGGGATGGGTTTGATTAGGTTATTTATTTATTTTAATGGTGGTTCTGGGGATTGAACCCAGGGCATCATGCATGCTAAGCAGGCACTCTAACAATGATCTATATCCTTCTCTACACCGCCCCCCCGACCCTCCAGCACCCCCCCCGTCCCCGGCCAGGGCCTGTCTTTGCTCAACCCAATAGAAAAGCATTTATGTTTTGCCAGTTTCCTGGGTCCTTCTTTGTTTCATAAAACTGAGAAGAAATACACGTGGAAGTTCTCTCCTATGAATTGAACAGACTGAAGATCCTTTAAATAACCAAATGAGGTGGAAGTGCAGAGAGTACCATACGGGAACACACCGAGGCACATCGTCATCAAATTGACCAAAATTAAGGATAAGGAGAAAATATTAAAATGAACGAGAGAAAAGCAACAAATAACATACAAGGGAACTCCCGTAAGGTTATCAGCTGATTTTTCAGCAGAAACTCTACAGGCCAGAAGTGGGTGGCACAACATACTTAAAGTGATGAAAGGGAAAAACTGACAGGTAAGAATACTCTATTCAGCAAGGCTCTCGTTCAGATTTGAGGGAGAAATCAAAAGCTTCACAGATAAACAAAAGCTACAAGATTTCAGCACCATCAAGCCGGCTTTACAAGGAATGATAAAGGATGGTCTCAAGTCATCAAATCCTAAGAAAAGAGAACAAAAAGATGACAGAGAAAGGGAGGGGGGGAGAGAGGGAGAGAGAGAGGGGGAGAGAGGGGGGGAGGGAGAGAGAGAGAGAGAGAGAGAGAGAGAAAGAGAGAGAGAGAGAGAGGGAGGGAGGGAGGGAGGGAGGGAGGGAGGGAGGGAGAGGAGACCTTCGAAAGATTGCTTTGCCTGTTTAGGGTCTTCCGTTGTTCCTTAAAAATTTTGAAATTGTTTGTTCTAGTTCTGTGAGGAATGTCGTGAGTATTTTGACAGGGGTTGCATGGAACCTGCGGTTTGCTTTGGATAGTGTGGCCATGTTGATAGTATTGATTCTTCCAATGCAAGAGCACAAGGCATCTTTCCATTTCTTTGTGTCATTTCAGATTCTGGAGTATAGATAACCTCCTCGATTAAGTTTATTTCTAGGCATTTTACTGTTTTTGACTCAATGGAAGTGTTTATCCCAGTTATAAAATTCTGGTTTTTAAAGTGGAGGGGGGAAAAAAAAAAAGGAAAGGAAGGGCCACAAATGGCAAAATATCCTTCTTTCTCATGGGTGAATTGTATTCCATTACGTGTGTGTATGTGTGTGTGTGTGTGTGTGTGTGTGTGTGTGTGTGTGTGTCCCCTCTTCTTTATCTATTCAAATATTGATGTGCACTTAGGATGCTTCCGTATCTTGGCAATCATAAATGATGTTGCTGCTAATAGCAGGGTGTGTGTATCTTTTTGAATTCATTCTTCTTTTGTGGTTGGCTTTATTCCTTTGATAAGTATGTAAGTTTAAAAAGCTAAAGCTCTAAACCTTCCTGGAAACAATGAACAGTACATATATGTAAATTAAAAATATATGTGCAGTAAAAACATTTTAAAAAAATAAATAAATAAAAAAGAACGAAAGACAAGGAAATTAGCTATCAAGCCGTGAAAGACATGGAAGAAACTTAAAAGGCATCTTACTAAATCAAAGAAACCGGTCTGAAAATTGTTACCAACTGTACAATTCCAACCAAATGACATCCTGGAAAAGGCAAAGCTCTAGAAACAATCAAAAGATCATGGTATCCAGGGGTTTGGGGAGAGGGAGGGAAGGAGGAATGAACAGATGCAGCGTGAGGGATTTTTAAGGCGATGAAATTATTCTGTAGGATACCATAGTGGTGGCTGCATGTCATTGTACATTTGTCAAAACCCATAGAACGTACAACCTCAAGAGTGAACCGTCCTGTAAACTATGGACTTTGATGGATAATAACGTGTCCATGTCGGATCATCAGTTTTACCAAATAGGCCACACTGATGAGAGATGTTGAGGGGAGTGGAGGATATATGTGTGGGTGGGGAGGGCTATGTGAGAACTCTCTGTATTTTCTGCTCAATTCTGCTGTGAGCCTGAAACTGCTCTAGGAAATAAAGTCTATTAATCAAAAACAAAAACAAAAACAGAAACAGAAACAAAAACAAAACACCCAAATGAGGTGAACCAGGATTCAGTCATCCAAAATGGAGCTGGACGGCCAGTGGGAGGAACTTTGTTGCAGACATAGTCCTGTTTCAGGGAGGGGGACGTTGTCCCCTCCCTCTACACATCTTGAGTTCTCTGGGCTGGACTGATCCAAAAATGGACCCCAGACGGATCATTGAGCAGGAGCGACAGGGAACCTACTGTCTTTCATTCAAGCACTCATGTGTCCCCGAAGCAGGCAGCTTTTCTCCGTTTTAGGACAAGAAATCAGCCCTTTGTGCGAAATGGGCCGGGCTGAGAGCCTTTGGTTTTGGGTGACCCGTCCGTGAAGAATCGAGACGGAGTTTGGGTTTTGGGGAGGGGGGGAAGCCCCTGAAAGAAGTCACGAGGTTGGTTGGTTTCTCTAGGCTTCCGGGGCCTGAAGGCTCTCAGTGGGTGATCAGGGTGTTTTCCTAAGTCCAGATGCAGGGAGGGCACCCTCCACGGAAGTGATCGATTTCCCGCTTTCAGGGAGACAGAAAGAAGAGTCTGAGGGTCCCTCTTGCGTCTGCTGGCCCCTCGGCTTCTTCGGTCACTCTCATTTCTAACCCATCCGTGTGCCACGGAGGCACATACATGTTTGGGGTGGCCTCCCCTGGGTCCCGACACCGGCATCAATGGGGGGAGGGGGGGCATGAGTGGTCAGAACTGTATCAAGCTCAAGGGCACCACCAACCGGTTTCAAAAACAAATCTGCCAGCAGCTGCTAGCCGCAGCCTGGTTGTTTCAAAGTTCCCGCCTTGCTCTTGTGGTGTGTTTTCTTTCGTTTCCCCTTCTCCACTTGCCCCGTGGGGTAGTCTGATGACACACACTTCCAGTGCTTCTTTCTTGCATCTGTGTCTCCTGGGCTGCAGTCCTAAGAGCCCCCCCCATCGCCCCCGCCCCCCCCAATCAACTCGTTTCTTTACCCTCCACCAGGTCTCCTGGCTTGGAAATCTCGGCTCACAGCATGTGTCTCGTGTCCTCTCTGAATTCACGGGCCCAGCCATCCACCCTAAGGAGACGGAGGGAGGGAAGGAAGGTTTTGACCTGGCGACCTTCCTTGCCGGCATCCTCCGGATTTGGGACCCTTCAGTGCGCCACCTGCCACCCGCCATACCACTCTCACCCTGAGGCCTAGCCCTCGGGGCTCCGTCCACGCGGAAACCTGAACGCGGACGGACCTGGACGGTGGGCGGGGTGGGGGTGGGGGTGTGGAGGGGCTTGCTTCATCACTGCCGGAACCGTGGAGGCGACCGGGACAGACGCGTCCTTCAAGAGGTGAAGGGACACGTCGCCCGGGCTAGGTCCGTGCCACAGCATGTGATTTGGCTCTAAAAAGGAAACCAGGGACCCGTGGAGCCGAGAGACCTGTGGGAGACAGGCGGGGCCGTTTCTGCGTGCCCCTGACTCCCTGAAAGAAGCCAATCTGAAAAGGTGGCATCCTGTAGGGTACCGGCTCTGGAAGACATTCATTCTCAAAAGGGCAAAAGCCCCAGAGAGGGTGAAAAGATGAGTGGGGTCGGGGGTGGTGGTGGTGAAGGTTGTCTGTGTGGGTGTGTGTGTGTGTGGGTGTGTGGGTGTGGGTGTGGGTGTGGGTGTGTGTGTGTTGTGGCGGGGGGTTGTTGATGAATAGGTGGAGCACAGGGGACTTTTAAGCAGCGAAACTCTCCGGTAGGTAGGTCCACGATGGGATGAAAACCAACGTGTTGGATATGGCAATACCTAAGATGGGGTGAACTGAAAGAACCCTTCTGGGTGTCCCGCCCCTCAGCCGAAGTTTAAAGTCCTTCCTAAAGCCAGAAGGTAAAGACACACGAGAGCAATCTGAGGGGCCATCGCTGAGGAGTAACAGCGAGGCCAGTGAATCCAGTGAAAGACTGACTGACGTGGGGGCCTGGGTCCCTCGGCTCGACCCCCTTCCCCGGGAAACCGAAGCCTTCGACGCAGGGATGCGCTTTGACACGCTTCTGTCTCATCGGAGAAGGCTTCTTCTGCCTGGCATTGCGTGACGGGGCCGAGAAACCCGTCCTCTCCTCCTCTGCGTGAGGTAGCGGTCGCTCCCGCCTTTGCGCAGCGGTGAAGAAAGCTACCAGAAACACGGTTCTGCGTTTCTCTCGATACCGTGGGCGAGCGTCTCGGCTTTTCCTTGCGTTCCACCATGCAGTCAGATAGCATTCTCAAAACTAAGCGTGCCATGCAAATTTTCCTTTTCCTTTTTTAAAGTGACTGTCAAGAACTTAGGCAGCATCGAGTGAAAATGTTGGGCACCTTCATCTCTTGGTTTGTATGGAGCCAGCTAGGTCATCAGACCCACGTCACCATGATTTCTGAATTCTAAGATCCTTTCCAATCCATGATATTGTACACTCCTGGGTCATGGGATGTCACTATGGCTGATCAGGTCAAAGGGAATGTGTCCCTCCAGAGCACTTATTAACACGTCAGTTTATTTAAACGACAACAAAGGAAATTCCCTTCGGGCGATATTCATTCCACACGCTAAAGGAAAGCGATAGGTTGTGTGCCTGAGCCCACACAGTGTGACGCAGGAACGGGGTGGGGGTTGAGTGAGGAGGAACTCTGGCTAGTGTCCGGGACCTAACGGGAGATAGAGTGGAGGATTTTTGCCCTTCTTCAGGGACAGGGTGAATCGGCCCGAGGTTGACTTGTGCGCTCAGAAAGAGGGCCTTTACCGGATGCCCCGAGCAAGCAGACTTTTCTTTTCTTCTTCTTCTTTTCTTTTTTCAGTTTTATTGACATAGGTTTGACATACAGCCCTCTATCAGTTTCGGGTGTACAGCACAATGATTTGACTTCCATAGACTGTGAAGTGATTATTAGGTAACTTTAGTGACCAGGAAACAACGATATGTTAAAAGGGGGTTTAATCAACAGAACTGCTATTTCTGATGATCATCTATTCCTAAGAGAAAGGACAGATGAACACTCCAAAATGCAGGAAGTGCATAGTCACAGAATGATGAACAATCTTTACCCGTGCCGACGTTTTGACGCCAGGATACGTGGAAAGCTGAAGTTTTAGAACATAGAAATATTTGGCTCTCCATTTGACCTGGAAATCTCCTTGTTGGAAAGAAGCTAATTTCTCCTCCTCATCCTCGTCCTCCTCGTCCTCGTCCTCGTCCTCGTCCTCGTCCTCCTCCTGCCTTTTTAACTAAAAAAATAAAAAAATAAAATAAAAAAAATTTTTTTAACAAGAAGTTTTTATCTTTTTGGAGGGGGGACGGGTCATTAGGTGTCTTTATCTACGTTTCAATTAATTATTTAGATTTATTATACGTTTTCAGTGGTGGTACTGGGGACTGAGCCCAAGGCCTTGTGCATGCTGAGCACGCACTCTACCGCAGAGCTCTACGCTTTCCCAGAAAGGAGCAAATTTCTAAACATAGAACTGGATGAGTAGGTCAGCTTTTTGATCTCATAGAAGCAGCGGCCCAGTTCTCTGGGGGGAACCCTCCTTATCTTGTCCATCTCGACAACGTCAGAAACGTCTGTCTGCATAGCCCACAGTGGCCTGAGACTGAGGCCAGGGGGCTGAATCAGGTAGAACCTGAAACCGAATGGAAGAAACAAACAAACAAAAAAGGGTGGGGAGGGGCACGCGGAGGCCTTTTTAAACGTACACACTGCTGCGTGGTCTCCCTCGTCGAAACTCTAATTCGCAGCCTTCTTAAGGAGAAATATACACCTGAAACGTCTTTTTTCCACACAGAGTTTAAAAGCTTTCACCCTCCGAGCCGAAAAACCTTACCCGTCCCATCGGTTCTTTCTGAGTGAGTGGGTTCTCTAGTGTCCTACGCGTCTGCTGGGAAACAAGCTGCTGGAGAACCAGCAACTAGAAACCAAGCTGCACCAGCATTTCCATGAGCGTAAAATCTTACATTCACACTTACTTGCTTAAAAATGCACACGCCTGCTTTGTTTTCATGTTTTACACAGTCGATGACCTATAACATGTATGATGCTCAAGAAATTGTGTGAGGGGCAATCCTGAGATTGACCGTGAGGGCGCAACAGATGGCAGATATTTCCTTAGGGTAAAACAATGGACGGTCATGGGAAGCCAGATCATCCATTAACAGAACTTGGTTCTGGCAGGAAAGCATGTGGTTTAACCCCAGGGAAATATTTGCTATCTCGAGATGTCCCAGAGGCAATCACAGGATACACTTAGAAATTTTGCATCCCCCGAGGAGGGTGATTGTTCCTGGAAGGGATAGGCCTGAAATGAATCAGTTAGCCAGCAAGCAGAACTTCGTGCTTCTGGCATGAAATATCTAAAGCCCCACCTCTTTGATCGCATTTCTTTTTTTTTTTTCCCTGAGCCGTATACTCCCAATAAACAGGATGTCGACCAGGCTTTTGGCACTCTAGATCCACGAGACCTTGAGTCCCCTGGTCCCATTTTCGCTCTTTACTTGGTCTCTTTGTTTCTTAATTCTTGCGTCGCCCGTCCTCAGACACGGTCCGGAGCTGCGCTGGACACAGCACCCGTCCTACCCGACTCGTGAGTGACCTATAGTTTTTAAATGAAAGCTACAAAATCTCTGGTCATGTCGATCTGCTGGTCTCGTCTGTATGAGACAGGGCAGTACCTGAGTTTCAGAGACACACACAGACACACACACACACACACACACACACACAGACACAGACACAGACACACACACACACACACACACACACACACACACACACACACACACACACACACACTCTAAAGGGAACAAAGAACAAAGAAAGATAGAGAAAGAAAAAGAAAAAGGCTCAGGGGAATAAAGGATTCGCTTGCTCTCTGTGACATGACCCAGTAGACCTAGTTGTCACGAGACAGGAAGCTCAACTCTCCGTGTTTACATTATCTGTTCCTGAGCTTTCTTGCAGAAAATTCTCATGCGTTTCTTTCCCCTCACGGAAGTCTTCTCTATTCCCCACAGAGCCTGGGGCGATGGCTCTTCACCCTGGAGCCGCCTGCGGCCGATCCAAGATATCGGATGATTTATGGAAGTGATCAGTGATCCTGAGACAAAGCCCTTCCTTTAGGTAGAAAAGCATGGCCCCTGCTGCTCAGGGAGCTGGCACTCCCCCTCCCTCTCCCCTCATGCCACCTTCTCCTTTGTGCACAAGCTATCGCTTTCGCAAAAGAGCTTGGCTTGCCTGAGAGTCTTGTGGAAGCCATCCTCATTTCTATGGTACTGCCGTCCAAGGATCTGGAAAGGGCCCGGTCCCATGTATGCATGTATGCATGTAGGCACTTGTGTATGTCCCCGGCTTGTAGGCCTGGCATGTTTCTTCCTCCACATACACTTGCCAGAGTTCATTCATGAAAGAGCTCTATGGAACTGGTTTTCAAGGGAACATGCAGGCAGGGAATGCGAACAGGAAGGAACCCAAATGTTTTCCTTCAGGTTGACATGATCTAGGACAGATCCTTTCATCCAGAAAAGCAAATGTCAAGGGATCGGTCTCGTGAAAAGAGCCATGTCTTGATTGTGACGAGCAGCATTCGAGGTGAAACTTTTCGCCTCCCTAGGTTTACCCCGAATCCATTAAGTTCCTGTGGGTTATCTCTGTCATAAAACGTGTCAGCCAGGAAAAAAAAAAAAAAAAAGAGTCTGGGAGCGATGGTTGGCTCGGTCTCAAGTCTCAGGAAGTGTTCACACCCCAAGCAGTCCGAGGGGGTAGTGTGTGTGTGTGGGGGGGAGGCGGTCCATCTCTGAAAAATTGGTGCCTCCTCCACGTAGTTTTTGGTCCCTTGCAACTGAAGCATCTGGCAACGTCCCTGGAATGTTTAGATCGTTTCCAAAGAAGATGAGATACGGAAGCGTTCGTTCCTGGCTCCATGAGTCGAAGGGGACGTGCTTTAATATCTTTCTGACAGAAAAGACTCGAGATCTGTCAGTGTGTTGGCCGAC